>NW_023270763.1:1166133-1287006 GCF_011800145.1 Mirounga leonina
GCGAGCCCTCCGCCCCACGCTCCCGGGTCCCCCAGCCCTCTGGGATCGATCTGCAGGGCTGGGGGCGGTCTGCGGGGGGAGCCCTCCGCCCCATTTTCACGCGGGCCCCAGCCCTCTGGGGTCCATCTGGGCCACCCTTCCAGCGCACGTCCATCGGATTCCTCAGGCCGTGGTGGGTGCCCGGCAGTGGGCGAAGTGCTCTGTGAGCCGTGGTTCCTGCAGTCTTGACCCCGTCCTGTAGACAGGCTGTTCAGGTTCAGAGCGCTTGCCCCGGGTCGTAAAGCTGGTAAGGGCTGGATCCGGGCTTCAGACGCTCGCCCTGCTTGCCCTGCATGACTGGTCTGAGGGCTCCGCGCTCAGGTACGGGGGAAGAGGAGGGACCAGCGTGGCCCCTGTGGCAGGACGATTTCTGGTCCCCTCCCGCCATCTCTGACAGCCCCCCCAGGGCTCATCCTCTCGTTCTCCAAGCTGGAAGTGTTATTGGCGGGGTGGGGGACCTTGCTGCCCTAGCTTGAGCCTGCAGATCTCCTTAGGGCAGTAACAGCCCTTCAGAACCCGCACTCAGCGGCCTTTCTGTCCAGGTTCCTGACAGCCCCTGCGGGGGCGCATTTCCCCTCCACCTGGTCTGTCCACCCCGCTGAGCCCCTTAGGAAGCCTTGGCATCCCTAATCTTTGCTCCCTTTTCTTGTGATTTAATGATTCCTTAGACAATCCGTGTCAAGTCCAATGAAGCATGTACCTTCCAAAACGATTTCTGGTGGCTTAAAATAAAAGGCGTGTATACAAAACATTATCAAAATAGAAATCAAAATCAAAAGGAAACCTGTTTTTGAGCTTTTTTGCAGCCGGTTCACAGAGGGAAAGATTATAACTTTCAAGGTTCCAATACTCAAAAAGGATGAAGGGTATCAATTTCTCCCGAGTGTTTTTGTTGGGGCTAAATTTAAACCCACATCCACCCACACACACCCCAAAAGCAAATTGCCAGTTCTCTTGCTTTGCCGTGGGAAACCTTACGAAGGTGCATTCACTGCTGTTCACCTATTCATGCATTCTCTCTGTATACAAATAGACATAAGTTTGACACCCTCCCCTCCAAAAAATACCCAACTCTGAAATAAAGTTCTCACCTTTATGAAAGACGTGCAAGAGCAGAGTGGCTGATAAGTTTAGATGACATTTAAGCAAATATGTCAGTGCTTGTCTGTTGGCTGTTTTTTGGTCGAGATCTTGGATAGAAGCTGCATATGAAGGAAAGGAGGTGGGAAGTCTAGGAAGGGCTTCCTGGAGGCCGAAGTGGGCACGTGGGCAGAACGTGGGCACTTGGAATAATGGGGGCCCAGCTCATTGCCTGCCCTGGGCTGTTCTCCAGTGGGAGGCGAATTCCCTTAAGTGAATCCACTTAAAATGGGAACTGAGTAGTGAGAGTGTCACTGGTGGGGCAGAAGAGTCTGAGAATTTATCTTAAAAAAATGGGGGCAAAAGAAAATGTCTTGAATTTGTCTTACATTCAAGGAATTCTAGGTTATGAATGCCATTATACGTTAATTTGTAGAACCAACGAATCCAGTGTTGATTTGGCAGGGTCATAATTTTCCCAACAAGTTGTCCGACAACGATTTTCCCGGCTGCATAACAAGGAGGGTGGTCCGAGGGTACCATCCGCTTCCCCAAGAGCCTCTCATGATCCTTTGATATGCACGTTTGTCCTTGGAGTCTGTCCTCTCACCAGCCGGCCCCGTCTGGCACTGCCGGGCCGCCACATTCCCCAGTATTAACCTTCACGGGCTTTCCGAAATCTTGCCTCTCTCATGATGCACGGCAGCACCCCCAGCCTCGCAGCGTACCTACCAGGACTTGCGACGTCGTGCCTGTGCGTGAGAGGGAGTGGGGGACACGGAGGGGCATTTAAGGGGAGCCCCGTTTTGTAAACGGTCGATTCAGTAGGGAAACCTTCTGTGTTAGGATGTCCCTACTTCCCTCTGCGAGCTCATGCCTTGCCAGCTCCGGCAGGCACACAGGGGCCTAAGATGTCAACCCTGGAAGGCTCCAGAATCTACCTCCTTGGCCCTTACTAGCTGTGCTTTGGGGCAACCTTCCCTGTCAGCCTCAGCTTCTCAGCTCGGAAATGGAGAGAACACGGTGCCGGCCTCACAGGAGGGAGTGAGGTGGGCCGCGGGCCGTGATTTCCCGGAGCTTTATGAAGTTAGCTATTACTTCATGTGTTTTCATACTTACTTATACATTTATACATTATTTATTACCTTTATTATTAAACACCTGTCCTCTCATCCGCAGGTGAGTAACATCCTGCTGCCGTATGCCGGGTGAGGAATGGCTCGAAAGCAAATCAGTCTTTGGGGCTCAGAGGCCCTTGACCTGCAGGAGGCTCTCAGAGCTGCCACCCTCCAGGGTCTGCCTGAGGGAGTGGCTCATAGACACAGTGTCCCCTCCAGGTTTCGGTGAGATGGTGTAATAGGTGGAGCTGTGTTATTTTTAGAAATGATAGCCCCTCTCACGTGTCCCAGCCAGTCTCCTAAGAGGACCCGGGCATGCAGAGAGCTGGAGATCACATTTGTGATGCAGGCCTGAGACACGGCATCAGATAAGCAGATTTTATTCCCTTTAGGCGGTAGATACTTAGGACCGAGTTACGGGAGCTGTGTCCATTGGGGTTCTTCCAGGCAGAGGTGACAGACACCGTGTGAAACCGTCCTTTGCTGCAAAGGAGAACAGATGGGCTCACTGGACAGCTGAGAAGTCCTGGACACTCCGATGATTCTCCCCTCCGTTTCTCAACTCCAAGATTGCTGTCCTGCGTCCCGTCAGCATCACCAGCCCCTGCCCCCAGTCGCTCTCCTTCCCAGGATTCCCCGGGAACATCTAGGCCTGTCTCCCTAGACCAGCCTGGGTCACGTGCCTGTCCTTGAACCAATCGCTCCGTGAAAACGAGTTCATGTAGGAGCAGCTCCCCCTGCATTTGAGAGTTAGCAAGTCCTTGTCAGTGATTACGTCAACGAAGAAATCACAATGAACGTGACGAAATATCTAGAGGGCCCCACCCTCCCCGCCCCCCACCCCTGGAAACCACGCACCCACTTTGTGTTTCTGCAGATTTGCCCATGTGGACAACGCCACAAGGGGACTCCAGCACCACGTGGCCTTCCGTGGCCGGCTCCTTCCACTCAGCAACGTGTGGACAAGGTTCACGCACGCACCTCAGGGCTGCGTTCCTTCCGACAGACCAGCTCTTGGGAGGATTAGATGAGGTCACATGGTGAAAGGGCCTGGTGGAGGGCCGGACACACCCAGTGTACAACAGGGCTGCCCGCCTTTCACGGGTCAGCGGGATCCACTCACGGAACCACACACAAGGGGCCTTGTGGGACCAGTGGCCCTGGGCTCTCTTCACTGCTGGCGTTTGGGGGCAGCTGATGCCGAGGAGTGGCCATGTCAACCTATCTGCCCGGTCCCCTAATGCGCCCGAGATGGGTCTGGGGAGATCTAAGCACAGGCCTTGATACAGCCAAGGCCAAGGGGTCCTCCTGCCCCAGTCCCGTCCCTGGGGAAATGCTGTGGTGGTTCGGGAGTTGCTGGTGCCCGTTAGGACAGAAGCAGGTGCGAGAGGCCTCGGGGGCATGGCCACCTCCGCGGTGGTCTGTGGATCTTTCTCCGAGCGGTTTTCCTGCCCCCGCCGCCGCCGAGGCTGGGGATGCTCTGCCCTGGGGGCCCCCGCGTTTACCGCCAGCCCACGCCCGCCCTTTCTGTGCCCCAGCTGGGAGTGACCCCGTGCACGGCGGTCACAGACACCCTTGAACAAATAGTGGCACGGAATTAGAAGCGGTTCTAATTAGAGTTCTCCACAAGACAGAGATTACCTATAGCAGCACCCAGTTATCTGGAAAAACAATGAACGATTAATTTTTTTCCAAACCAGGATTATCCAAGTGGAGGGAGGGGGGCAGGATATAAGAAACATAAGCCGCTGAGGTTTTTGCAGGAAAAAAAAGATTAAAGGCAACCAATCGAAAATCGCATATATTTTATTACAAAAACAAAACCCCGGGTCTATGTGAAATTCAAAATTTTCCCAAGGGAAATTAATGCATACCATTAAAACTGAGTCCAGTTTATAAGGATCCAGGGAGTGGTTCAGAAGAGGAATAAATCCTCTTCCCAGGGAGCATTTAAAGATCATTTCTGGAATGCCTGCAGCACAGGGGAAGAAGTAAAATCATTTTCCCGCAGAGGCCAGTGGTGTTTCCTGGTGGGTGTAGCCTCTGTTCAGAGGTGGCAGGCAGGGGCTGTGTGGTCTACACGGGTCCCGGACTTTGGAGTTCTATGTCGGTGGGAGTGTTTTCATTTAACACCAAACAGTAAGCCCCCCAAAAACCCCTTGTTTTTGGACCCAGTTCCCTGCCCGCCCAGAACGGGGAGCTGAGGACGGCGTGTTGATTTCGGTCAAACTCGGTCAAGCTTGGCTGTTACAGTGTTTCGCTCCCAGTGGGAGGTTTTCTGCCCTTGTTAGAAATACTGACAACTGCCTTGCACCCACATATTTATTTAGTTCCTTAATAAATGAAACCTTAATCCATGTACAATTTCGGGAAGCCTTTCTTTCAATATTTTAAGGAGTTATTTCCCCTGGCGAGGACGCGGCCCTGTTGCCCGGCGTGGGGCCTGCCGCCAAGCTTGCCCATCCTCACGGAGGCCCGTCCCGGCTCCCGCTCTCTTACCAGGAGAGGTAGGACCAGTGCCGAATGCCACGGGGCCTCAAAACATGCTTGTTGAGTTGGACCGCATTCGAGGTTGCATGCCATACCACGGATCGAGGGGCTGGGGCGGGTGCAGGAGCCAGGAGGATGGGGCCGAGGGAACCTGAGCCTCCAGGGCCAGGGCAGGCTCACCTGTGGCCTTGGACCATTCCCTTCCCCTCCCTGGGCCTCCAGCTGTAAACCCTCATCTGTAAAATGGGCACATTGGCCAGGTGGCCCCCAGGTGCCTCCCACCCACTCTTTAGTGGCGCGGTGCAGGGAGGGGGCGGGGACCCTGGAGGAAGAGGCCGCCCAGAGACGCGCTGGCGGGAGGGACCCAGCAGGGACCCGGCGGACGGGGCGGAGAAGGCGGGAGATGGCCTCACGGTTCCGAAGCCTGTTCCATATGTGTGGGCTGTCCCAGGTGGAGGCTCTCAGAGGGCAGACTGGTCACGGCTCGGGGACGTGCTGACCAGTAACGCCAGGGCCGCACATGGGAGGTGGTGAGTCTGCTCTCTTTGGGGGAATTGAGAGCAGGTGGTCAGCTGGGGTAGGGACTCGTGCAGGGGGAGGGGGGATCTGTATTTGGGGGGCTGGACTTAAAAGAGTTTTGGAGGATTTAGAATCCAATGCCTATAGTTTTGTGCATCCAGAACTGATAGCACGGGGAGATACTAAGCCCTGCTGGACGGTCCGAGACCGAACAGGACACAGACCTGAACGGAGTGAGAACCGGCCACGCCCAGGGCCGGCGGGAATGGGTTTGCGGCTGGAGCGGCCCGCGTGGCCGGTGGGAATGTGGAATGGCACTCTGGGGAGCGGGTTAGCGGTCCCTTGGAAAGGCGACCACCGCCTCCCACATGCCGCAGTGGGGCCATTCCTCAGTCTACAGCCAGCAGAAGGCCCTCCCCACCCCCACGGATGCACCCCGCACGCTCTCAGCGGGTGGGGGTGCAGACACAAAATGGCTCGTGCACGTGATGGGACGCTGCTCTGTATTTGAAAGGGGTGAAGTGCTTAGTGGTCCATGCAACAGCGTGGGGGGGGGGCAACCTCACAAACTGCTGAGAGAAAGGAGCCGAGCACAGAGTCTGCATGAGGCCTGACTGCACGCCTCTGGAGTTCCGAGAAGGGCCAGCTTATCGGAACAGAAAGCGGGTCCGCGGTGCAGAGCTGGGGCTCGGGGACAGTTTTGTGGGAGGATAGACGTCTGCATCTTGGCGGTGGGGATGCTGACGTGACTGTGCGCATTTGTCTGCACTCGGGAAACCGGCCCTCGAGAGAGGACCTCAGGGTCTGCGCAGAAAGAAACCGGGAACCCATAATGGGGGCAAACAAGCACCACCGACAGGTAGAACCGATGGAAAGTCCCATCTCCAAGCGGATCCGCTTGGAGAGCGGTGGCGGTGTCCTGTGGCGTCCCACAGCACCTCGGGGCACACAGGTCTGATTTCCCGGTGCCCCGAAGGTGCCGCAGTCGCCCGTCCGTCCTTCCGTCCATCCGCCCGTCCGTCCGGGAGAGAACGGTCTCTTGGGCACCCGCTGGATGAGCATTTCCGGCCGGGAGCGGGCTGAGGGCTCTGGGCTGCAGAGATAAGGCAGATGATGAGCCGGTGGCCGCAGGTCCAAGGGGACTGAGGTCGGCACCGCAACGCCCTCACCACCACCAGCCCGAGCGCGGCTGAAAGGAGGAGGAAGGCCCCCGAGGAGTGCGGCAGCGAGGGAGGCCGCGGTGGGGTGGCCCCGCCGCCTGGTGGGAAAGGCCGGTGGTGACGCTGTCACGGGGCTGGTCCTGTGGTGGCAGCAGGTGCAGATTCGTGGGCACTTCCAGTGTCCGCAGGCGCCCGTAGGCACGGCTGTATTCTGTTCTCACAACCAGGAAAGAACATGGGGAAAGCAGCGCGCTTGGGACCTTTGTGGCCCGGGAGACCTTGCGCCCCGAGGACGCGCCACAGCCCCCCGAGGTGAATCTAGGTGGTTTGGGTTGGGTGTTGGCCGGGAAAGAGCAGGAAGGAGGGTCTACAGCCCCCAACCCTGGGGAAGGCAGGGTGGGGAGAGCCTGCGTTACCAGCGAACGCCTCCAGGGGGCAGCAGAGGCCTGCAGAGCCCGGTGTGGGTGGAGGCTCCGAGGTGTCTGTCCTGTGGTCCTCACTCCCCAGGGGAAGAGGGGCTTGCCCGGCACTTCCCGCCCACCTGGCCGGCTAGCCTGCCTCTTCCGGGGGGGCCAGGAGCCCGTCTGCTCTCTCACTCTGTCCGTTCGGGTCTCAACCTCTCGCTCCCCCTTCTCGCTCTCCGCCTCTGCCCGCCTCTGCCTCTGTCTTCTCTGGGTGTCCCTCCCCGCAGAAGTACAGACACCTGGCCACAAAGATCTTCAAGGTGTTATGTCGCGGGCACCTGCTGAGCCTGGCCTGTGGGCCAGACTGAGGGCTGTAAGGGGGGCAAGAAGTCCTCTGGGGGGACCGTCAGGCGCGCGCGGCAGGAGGGAGGTAAGTCAGCCCCGAGCAGGGGCATCCAAAGTCAGGAGTAGGACTCGTAAGCTGGACTAGACAGTCAAGGCCACGATGAAAACAGAGTGGGTGCACGCTGGCCTCTGCGCCCCCCACAGTTACTATTACGGGGCCTCGGCTTTAGCTCTGACCTCCCTGGGAGCCACAGAGAAAAGGGAAACAGGATCAGGTACCCAGGCCTGTGGGGGGTGGTGCAGGGGACCCAGTGCTGTGCGGGTCCGGGGTTCAGTCCGGCCTCCCGTTCCCTACTCCGTGCACCCTTGGTCGCTGCCATCCCCCTCCCCAGAGCCCCTGCCTCAGCTTCTCCCCCATGAGCCCCCTCCCCACGGTGCCTTCACTGCTCTCCTTCCCCTGCAGATAAGCCCCCAGAGACTCTCGCCCGTCACTGCCTCATTGTTCCTCACCTGTCTCTTGGCTCACGGGCCACATGCTTTTTTTGAATAATAATTTTAATTGTGGTACAATAAATATAAAACTTAACCACTTTAACCATTTCGAAGCATCCAGTTGAGGGGGACCGAGCACATCCACGCTGCTGTGCAACTGTCCCCCCATCCGGCTCCAGAACGTTCCATCCCGCACATGGAGACCCTGTCCCCGCGACGCACGGACCCCCACCCGCTCCCCCAGCCCCTGTCCCGCCGTCTACCCTCTGTGTCCGTGAGTCTGATGACTCCGGGACCTCGTGGGAGTGGGGTCCCCGTGCGTGTCCTTCCGTGTCTGGCTCGTGTCCTCGGGGCTCGTCCCCGTGGGGGCAGGGGTCCTTCCTTCCTTTGGAAGGCCGGCTCATACTCCGTGGTGTGGCTGGACCACACTGTGTTCGTCCATTCCTCTAGCTTTGGTGGCCGAGGGGTGCCTTCAGGCCCTTTGCTCGCCAGGTGCAAGCAGGCCCTTTGCTCTCCCGGGCTGCTCACCTCCGCGACTTCTGCCTCTCTCTGGATGGCCAGGAGTACCCCGGGCAGACCTTTAGTCAGCGGAAGCAGCAAGGACTGGCAGCCTTGTCCTGCTCTGGGAGCAGAGAACCCCCCCAAACCAGGAATGCTCTTTGTTCTAAAAGGTGCTTTGAGGTGCACGGGCCTGGGGCAGCTAGGAAGAAAGTGGACCCTGCAGAGCTGCGTGGGAGACACGGGCGGGCGGTGGCTGCTGTCTCTGCTTATTCTTGCAGCTGATGAAGCCCTGGGTCCTGCACCACGGCGGCACCCACTGAGGGGGCTTCTCCGTCTCCCCTCGGCTGGGGAGACCCCAGCCCCTGTACGTGCAGCTGGGGGCAGGCGCTGCTCTGGGCGGGGAGGAGAACCACCACTCTGGGGCTTGGACCTGGGGTGGGCCTGGGGCAAGATGCAGGTGGGCTTTGCGCAGGGCGGCTGGGGGGCAGGTTGGGGGACGCAAGGACAGCCCAGCGTCTGCCACCAGCACCTGCTTGTCTCCTGGGAAATCAGGCTGGGCTCTGTCACTGTCACCAGGAAACAGTCTGGCAACAGCCTCTTGCGCACAAGGGGTATCCCCCGCTTTCTCTCCCCGCCGTGCGTCTGGTTTCCCTCTGCAGCCCCCCAGGGGCCGCGGCCCCCCAAAGGCTGCACTCTGGGAGCAGAGTGCCCTGAAACCAGAGAAAAGAACACTGGGGATTTGGCTTAAACTCGTTAAACCCAATGAACCCTCCCACCGAATGATCCCGGTCTGCGCCAGGCCTTTTAATCTCGTTCGGGCCTCGGGATAATTTGTTTAGCTGTGCTGATCAGTTGAAGGTTAATTCAATTGGACTCGGGTTATTTATTTGTGCCCGGATTTGCTAAGTGTCATTGGAGGTACATGAGGTCTTCATTATGGTGGCACGATGGCTTCATTAGGGGGTCGGCCACGCCTGCTGGGCCCCCTTTGCCCTTCTGCGAGCATCCAGGCTCCTTCCTGCCCGGGGAGGGGGTGGCAGTCTTGGGGGCTGGGGGGCACCGGGAGGCGAGGCGGCCTGGGGGGAGGGGCGCCACGCCGAGGGTCCAGAGGAGACCTGGCTCTAGCCTCTGCTCCGGTGGTGGCCCTCCTGTGGTCAAAGACCCAATCCTCCACGGGTTTGGGTGACTGGCTTTCCGGGACTCATCCCTCGGGAGGACCCTAGAGGCAGCCACCGCCCTGAGCCACAAGCTGGGGACAACCGTCTTCCCTCTCGCTGACCCTCCTGGGGTGGGCTTGGCCGGCTCAGCGAGACCCCTTCCCCACCCACAACTTGTGCACATGGACACCCGGGGTCATGGGAAGGGCAGGCTGGGTCCCTGCCCAGAGCTGGGATCTCTTTCTGGGCAGCTGTGAGTGATGGATGGGGCTTGGCAGTTTGCCATTTTCCTGCACTGGGATCAGACGCCCCGGCCGGTTCCTCTCCCCAGTGCTGTGACCTTCTGGCCGGCCCTGTGGCGTTGACTCTCCTGGCACCAGGGTGGTGGGCGGTCGGTGGAGGCCTGTCCCTGGGATGCGTCCCATCCTCAGGCTCTCTGGCAGTGGAAGGATGGGGAGGGTTCCGGGTGCGGGTGGAGGGCCCAGGCCACAGGGGGTAGCAAATGAGGTCAAGGGAGCTGAGCATGAGCGAGGGGTGCCAGGGCTCCCCCAAGGAGCGCCCGCAAGGAGTGTCCCCGGCCCCCCGGAGGTTGCTAGCTGGGCTGAGCGCTGCCAGCCAAGACATGCGCCATCTCGGACGTAGGTGCCCGGAGCAGGGCAAGGTGGGGGAAGGGCTAGAGCAAAGATCCCCACCCCTGTTCCTCCACCCCAGGGACCGCCCCCCCCCCCCCCCGAACCGGGGGCGTGTCCTTCCATCCCGTCCAGGAGAAAAACCAGATCCAGGCTGAAGTCAGTCCTCGGGGCCTTACTTCCTGAGCAAACACCCTGTGTCCCAAGAGCTCGAGGGATCTCGGTGATGTAGGCCAGTGCCTTAGCTGAACAGTGGAGGAAGCTGGGGCCCAGGGAGGGGAGGTGACAGGTGCCCCGGGGGCGAGCGGGACGCATGACAAGAGCCAGACATGGAGATGTTGGCAGTGACCCAGGAGCCCAGCCTCCATGTACAGACACCAGCTTGTTCACACCTCACAACAGCCCTGTGAGGACAGTAATCACCACCCCTGTGCACGGGGGGAGGACACGGAGGCTCAGAGAGGTTGGGGGACTGGTCTGAGGTCACACAGCTGCCCCGCTCCAGAGCTGAGTGGGGCCCCGTCTGCTTCTGCCTGTGCTGGGCAGGTGTCGGGCCATTCTGGAGAAGACTCAGGGGGTCCCCAGGCACAGACCCCGGGAGCAGGGAACCCCAGTGCGGGGGGAGCGAGGCTGGGAGGGGTGAGGGCCATTGAGGGGTCTTTGTGTGGGTCCCTCCAGCTGGGGTGGGGTCCCTGTCTGGGCTCCTGTGCTGCCCAGCCTTTCCATCCCTGCTGCGCCAGTGTGATCACTGCCTGGTGACCTGCACGTGTCCCCGCAGGGCAGGGCATGTTGCTGACTCTCCCAAATGCCCCAGGCCCCCCCCCCCCACGCTGTGGGGACAGGGAGAGGGTCCTACCTTGTCCTGGTCCGTACCTCCACACTCTGTCTACCGTGTGTTCCAGGCATCCATGCTGTGTAACAAAGCACCCCAGCCATTCTGTTAAAGCTCATGGTTTTGGGGGTCCGGGATTTGGGCTGGGCTGGGCCAGGCGGTTCTTCTGCATGGCATTGACCAGAGGCCACCAGGTGGTACTCAGGCCAAGAGTGGGCAGGTCTGGAGAGTCCCTCCCATGCCTGGCACCTTGGCGGGGACCGCGGGGGGCTGGCTCAGCCAGGACTGCCCCCTGGGGTTCCCACCCGTGGCCTCTCCGGGATGACTGGAATGCTGACGTGGCGTCCCACCGTTCGTCCTTCCACGTCTGCCTTGTTTCACGAGCGCCGTGTCCTAGGGCTTCTTTGTGCCGGTGGGTGTGGGCGCTCCTTTCCTTCGTGAGGCTGGTGAGCCTCCACCCAGCCACGGACACTGGGGTGGCCTCCACCTTATGGCCACTGTGACTGTGGGCAAAGTGTCCGTGTCCCCCTGAGCTCTAGCTCAGCGGATTCAGAGGAGGGCGCGTGGGCTCCCTGTCGATGGGAGGCCATCAAGAGTTTGCAGCTGCCTTCAACCCATGACACCACACTGCGGGGAGAGAGAGAGAGAGAGAGAGCGGGGTTGCTGGAAATTCTGGCCATGCAGCCCTCAGAAGGCCGTGGCAGAGACAGCCGGATGATGGGGGAAAGGGGAGACAGGGCCCCGGTGTCTGGGAGGTGGCAAGAGAGACCAGGCCGGGTCTGGGGGTATGGGCGGGAGGCCGGGCACCTGGCAGGGGTGCCCCAGAAGGGAAAGCAGGCCTGGAGGCTTCTGGAGAGGGCCGGGACCTGCCTTTGGGAAGGAGCAGGGGTGTGGCTTCCAGGAAAACTCTATGGGGGGCGAATTTGAGGGGGAGGTGATGAGAGGGGCCAGCCTAGCCTTGCTTTCTTGTGCTGGCACGAGTCAAAGTCGGGAGCGTCGGGAGGGTGTTTCCAGACAAGCACCCGGGGAGCCACGGCTTGGGGTGAGGCCGGTCTGAGCCAGAGCTGTTGGGAGGCTACATCGGGAGCTGGGGTTCTGCAGGAGGTCATGCGGTTGGTGGGGTAGCTCCCCATGGGTGTGGCCGGGCCCACGCACTGAGCGGGAGCATTCGGTGGCGGCCCTCACGGGCTGGCCTTGGTGCTGGGCCCGCTCTCCTCCGCAGGGCCTCGGCCTGTGGGAGGCCAGACCGCCTCCCTTGTGGGGCTGTCTCGGGCCAGCCTTCCAGGGGCACAGACAGCAGCCACGGGGCTTCTTGAGGTCCAACTACGGACATGGGGAGCCGGGGCTGGCCCAGACCTCAAGGGGGGGAGATAGACGCTACCTCTTGGTGGGGCGCGACCACTGTGTCCACCTTTGAAGGCAGTCTGCCACCTGGAGTCCTGGTCAGCCAGTGTATGGTGGTTCTGGGCACAGGGCCATGTCTCCATGGGGGTGGGAGACAGGCAGGGGCGCCCACTTGGCAGAGGGTGGGTGGGGACAGAAATGCAGACAAGTGCCCGAGAGGTGGAGGCACCACCCGGGGTCCCACACAGGCCCCTGGCAGCACTCAGTGGGCACTCAGGGCATACTGACAGCCTGAGGAATCAGGAGCGGGGCGACCAGCCAGGCTGGACCCTGGCAGGTGCGGCTCTAGGCTCAGGTTCCTGCTAGCTATCCTTCCCTGCCCCTGTGAGGCCTGGGGCACCTCATGGCGGGTCACCCCCACGCACGTCTCCCAGCCCCTCTCCCTCCCAGGCTGGGTCTTCCCAGCCTGTCAGGCAAACCTGGTTCCCTGCTGGCCTCATCCACAGAGGTGAGATGCACCTGGGCTTCTCGCAACTCCGCTCGCTGGCTCCTCCACCTCTTCAATTCTGGGCTAGGAAGCTGGAAGCTGGAGAGGGGCGGCGGGCCGGGGCCGGGGCCGCCCGGGAACACCGTCTCTGACCCTGCGTGGGGCGGAGGATCGCGGTTCCCCAGGAGAATCTGCAGGGCCGTGTGCTGGCAACATTGGGACTGAGCGGTCTGTCCCTCTGTCCGCGCTTTCCGGGCACTGTGGACGATCAGGCAGAAGCAGCCCCTCCTCTAGGAAGAAGGAAGCCCCTTGGCGTGCCGGGCGCTCTCCACATGCATCAGTGACATTGCATTGAATATTGAAGGTTCACCCTCACCCCTGGGACCCCCTTTTTGTCCCCAGATAGCCACGGCTCAGGGGGCCCTGTGACGGGCCCCGGGTCACCCGGACAGGGATGAGCCCAGGTGGGGCCAGAACCTAGGCCTCTGGGACTTCAGTTTTGTTTTTTTTTTTTAAGATTTTTATTTATTTATTTGACAGAGAAAGAGACAGAGAGAGAGGGAACACAAGCAGGGGGAGTGGGAGAGGGAGAAGCAGGCTTCCCGCCGAGCAGGGAGCCCGACGCGGGGCTCGATCCCAGAACCCTGGGATCATGACCTGAGCTGAAGGCAGACACTTAATGACTGAGCCACCCAGGCGCCCCTGGGACTTCAGTTTTGTCTGGAAGAGAACAGCACGCCAGGGATCGTGGCGTTGGGACGGCATCCCTGGGGGGCGCAGGGCCCTGCCTGGGGCAGTAGCTCAGCTGCAGAGAGGTGGGGGTCAGCTGCAGAGAGGGTGGCAGAGGCGCTGTGCCAGGCCAGCCGCTGCGAGGCCACGGCGGGGGCCCTCAGGAGGTTGGAGTAAAGCCGGAGCCCAGTCTAGACCAGGCATCCTGGACCTTGGGAAGCTGTCCGCCGGGCAGGGCTGGCAGGAAGTTCCCAGGAGAAAAGGCCTGGCTGATGCAGACCCCAGGCCCAGAAGCACTTGTGCTCATAGCCCCCCAGCTCCCTGCCTTTCTGAGATGGTCCCAAGGCCCAGCCAATGAGAGGGTCAAGCCCAGGCCCAGGATGCTGCCCTCCCTTCTGCCGGCCTGCCTCCCTCCATCCATCCTCATCCATCAGGACTGGGAGGGTCCGTGCCAGGCGCTGGAGATACGGGGGTGAGAGACCACAGAGGTCCCACCTTGGCAGAGCCGCTGTGTGGTGGGAGAGAGAGCAGGTGCCCGATGGCTGCTGAGCCCAATGGGAGAGTAATGGGGCCGCTTCCGACTGGGGGGCCCGGGACATGGAGGGACGCAGGCCGTGTAGGGAGGTGGGGCGGATGTGGCTGGGCCTAGAGTGGGGGGTGACCGCATAGGACGGAGACCAGGACCCTCCCTGAGCTGCTAGTGAATGAGCACATGGGTACTTGGGTGTCCTGACCAGCAGGTAGATGAGGGAGGGAAGAGTGAGTCAGGGAGGAGGGTGTGATGATAAAGACAAACCCCACCCCCCAACTTCACCTTCTGTCTCGGCAGGAAGCGTCTCTCTGGTTTCCCAGGCTGACCTTGGTGGGTCAGGCTCTCCCAGTGTGTTTTCAACCCATCACACAGATTGTTATTTTGCTCATGAAGTGTCACGGCGGGGACTGCGGGGTTTTCATCTACAGAAGGCCTTGCAAACATCCATCAAGAAAAGTTAATTAAAGCGTTTTAATCTCCAAATGCCGCCAGGCTGCAATATTCCCCTCCTGTGTCAGCCAAGAGAACAACAGCCCTGTTTGCAGGAGAGCCGGAGACGTGGGGCTATGCCAGGCCTGCAGTCCTCCTGTGCTTTGCGCGTGGGGACCATCCACAGCGCTGCGTGGCAGATGTCAGGTGTTTGGGGAGCAGCGATGGGGCTCCATGTGCTCCAGGCTCGCGCTCTGTCCCTGGGGCTAGACAGCCAGGAGAGGGGGTGTGTCTGGCTGCAAGGCCTGGGGGCCAAATGCATCGCTCATCTTCCTGGGGACTTAAGACCCAGCAGTTGCTCTGCCCCATCTCCAAGGGGGGGTCGTTCAGGGCAGGTGGCTCCCACACGCGGACAAGGCTCTTCCTGCCAAGCCTGAAAACTGCTCCCCACGAGTGAGGGCCTTCGGCCTGGTCCACTTGACCCACACCAGTTACTGAGCACGTACTCTGCCGGACACGTGCGAGTGGAGTGGTAAGCAAGCCCATTAGACGTGGGGATCCCCCCACGAAGGGCAACACGGGGGCAGGGGAGGGTGTTGGGGGTGGTCGGAGGAACAGGAAGCATTTCAGCCGTGACCCGAAGGCTGAGCAGAAGTCAGCCGGGCGCAGGTTGGAAAAGCCTGGGCAGCGTGAACAGCTTGTGCAAAGGCCCTGAGGCAGCCGTGTCTTTGTTCCCGGGGGGTTGCTGTAATACATGAACACAAACCCGGCAGCTAGCACAACAGGAATTCACTCCCTCCCAGGTCTGGAGGCCATCAGCCTGACCAACATGTGGGCAGGGGTAGTTTCCCTGGAGGCTCAGTGGAACAGTCTGCTCTGGGCCCCTCTCCCAGTTTCCGGTGCTGCTGACCATCCTGGGCTGTCTGAGGATGCACCCCCCCGACCTCCACTTGTGGGGTCACTTCTCCCTGAGTCTCTGTGTCTCAGGCTTCCCTCTGCCCTTCTCTTGTTAGGCCCACCCTAAACCCAGGATGACCTCGTCTCAAGATCCTTCACTTAAATTACATTGGCAAAGACCCTTTTCTCAAGATCCCTTCCTGGGTTCTGGAGTCGTATAGTTGGACATACATTTTTGGGGGACACCATTGGACTTCCTGCAGGCGGTGTGCGGTTGGTGTATTGTAGGGATAACGGGGTGGTCATCTTGACAAGATGAATGCATGCGGGGCAGGCCCAGATGATGTATGGACATGGGCCAGGGAAGGGGTTCCCGTCATTCCAGGCGCGGCTGGCGGCCGGTGCAGGGATTTGCGAGGGATTGACCCCGTCTGACCTCCTGACATGAAGTGCCCTGACTGGAGGGTGCACAGAAGCTGTAGGGATGGGAGCAGCAGGGTGACTGGGGATGCGGCTGGGGACCCGGGCAGGGGTCATGGCAGCTCAGACCCAGAGAAGGGGCTGGATTCCGGACTCAGTTTGGAGGGACAACCGAAGGATTCGCTGAAGGAGTGGGTGTGGCCCAGGGGAGAGAGGACTGCGTTTGTTCTCAAGGCCTCCATGGGGACGGTGGGGGGCCGGGGCCTCTCCCTGTGGTGTCTGGGGAAACAGAGCAGTGACAAGCAAGAGGGCCCGCGGGACCCGCGGACACCCGAGCCCTGGCTTGCGGGGGCGGGACCCAGATGAGGCTGGTGGAAGGCTCAGGAGAAGGAGCAAATGCAATCCCGAGGCCCGTGGCTGGATGGGATGTTATGCTACCTTATTACGTTCGCTAAAAAACGAAACCACTCGCCGACCCTGAGGGGCTGTGTCACTCTGCTCTGCTAGATTCTGGGGGGGATTTGAGGAGCAGAAGCTGGTGGGGGGCACACGCGCTCTGTGACCCCAGTGAGCACCTGCTCCCCCTGGGTCTCCTCCCTCCCCCACCTCATGGTCTCCGGGACTCCCTCCCACCCTCAGACCCCATGGCTTCCCCCATGTTTGAGAGAAGTTTCCGGCACACTGCTGCCTGGCCAGGTTTGCTCTCTGGTGTAAGCTCTGCTTCAGCTGGAAGGTTGAACTAATAATGAAGTTTCTCTGGATTCATTATGCTCTCCAGGTTTCTCTCCCGGGTGGGACCATCAATGTCAAGTGCAGCCTTTGGAAAGCAGGGTGGCTGGCCAGGGAGGGTCACTGGGTGTCAGAAGAAAAGAGAAGGTGTGTGTGGGCAGCAGCTCGGGGTCTCCTGGTGGGGGCCACACACGTGGTGTGTGTGGGTGTGTGCGTGCCCAGCTGTGCGTGGGCTCCACAACCCAAGACTCAGAAAGCCAGTGTTGTCCAGGCCTCTGGGGCCTGGTGGGTGCTCGGGGACTGTCATACACTGACCACATGCCTACGCAGGGTCTGTCCAGAGGGACTCCTCATTAATGTACAAGGAGAGGTAGCAGTGCCTGGTGCACGGGACTATTGGAAGAATAGGCACGAAGCACCGTTTTGCGTGCACCAGGTTGGAAAGAACCCTCCTGGCTAAGCCTGACTGAGCAGAGTGCAGTGGGTGGGGCTGCTGGCTGGGTCACGGAACATTCAGCAGGTTTCGATCTGCTCTGACATCTGGATGGGTGGCAAGACTCGAGTGCGCTTCTGCTGAGCAGAAGGAAGTCCAAGGCCAAGGGTCTCCCCTGGGAGTCCAGTGTGAGGCCGGGGTGACGCAGAGCCCCGGACAGGGGCTCTGAGGATGGTGCCACCACCCTGGCAGTGACCGGCGGTATCTGTGTGCAAGTCTGTGGGGGTGTGGGGCGGGTTTCCGGGGAGCAGCAACCAGGAAGGGAGGCCCTGGAGTGATGTTGGAACAGCCACAGGAAACCAGATCCCAGTGTGGGGAGCCAGGAACCAGAGCCACGGTGATGTGCTGCAGTGCTGAGTCTGGGGTGGAGGAAGCTTGGCCTTCAGTCCTGGCGTGGCCTCTCATCTCTACAGATGAGAAACTGAGGCCGCAGAGGCAGACCTCTCCCACCTCCGGCCCCAGAAGCTTAACCACGATGTCGCTGATGTTCCAGCTCGCCTTGCTCCCACACACGAGTGATGGAAGAAATGCTGGCGCCATTGAGACAATCGTGTTCTCGTGTCCCCTTGACATCTCCATCTCTAGGGCTGAGCCCCGAGCCTCAAGGCCCCCGGGCTGGGGAAGGAGGGAGGAGCTCGTGGCCTAGGGTCCTGCTGAACGTGCGGGGCTGAGCCAACTCTGATGTGTGCCACACAGGGGAGCTCGGGTCCTGGTGGTGGGGGAGGCGGGGAGGGGAGGAGGAAGGCGGGGTGGAGAAATCAGGACCTCTCCCCACTTGCAAAGCTGGGGTCCAGGGGCCTTTAGAAGCATCCAGCTGGGTGTGGGGACCCATGAGAACATGGGGAGGGTGGGGCCTCTCCCCTGCTGCAGCTCGGGAAGACCCAGGGCCCCTCGGTGATGCCCTGCCCCCTTCTGACATGACATGGGACAGAGGGTCTGTGGGAGGAAGCCAGGAAGATGGGCCAGACGGGGTCCTGGCTCCGCATGCCCCGTGTGGGCATTCAGCGCATCCCAAAGTCCCCGAGAGGCTGGCATATCAGCAGAAGCGGGCAGCCAGGGTGAAGAGTCCGTGGCCCAGGAGGACGTCCTGACCGGAGCAAGTGGCCTTGAGAGAGGATGCTGCAGGGCCATCCTCGTGAACGTGGCAGCAGGGCGGACAGCGGCGCCCCCACCCCCTGATGTCCCTGCAGAACTTGATGTGCTCATGAGCTTGGCAAACGTCTCCCAGCTTTTAATTTGTGGGAGAAGCGACCTTTTATATTTCAGATCACATGAAGTTAATTTGCACTCCAGTTCAAGAGAGCTCCTGAGAAGGTAGGAATGTGATTTCTTAACAGCTGTTACTGTAGGACTCAACATGACAGAAATGATGAGAGGCGAGGCTTCATTTTTAGACAGGAAGAAGCACACGCTTTCTCCCTGGAGCCCGCCCAGGATGGAGGAATCAGACGGGAAGAACCCGAGGGAGCGTGAGGGCCAACCACTCACCTTGTGTGATGTCCCTGACCCACAGCTGCCCCACTTCTGTTAGAATACCACCAGCGATGGAGAGCTCACTACCTCCAGAGCAGCCACAGCTAATGCTGGTCAGCTTTGGCTGTCAGAAGGTGTTTTTAGTGTTAGGTACGCTCTGCTTTTGTTGACTCTGCCCTGCCACCTGAAGATGCACAAAGTCACCCCCTTCCTCCTCCTCACATCAGCCTTTCCAGCGTTTGAGTGGGCTCCACAGCCAGCTCGCCTTCCTCAACTGCCGACCACCTCTGATTCCTTACCCATGCGTCCCCGAGCGGATGTCCGGGGCCTACCATCCTGTCCCTGGCGATGTCCTGGCCTGCCAGTGTCCCTAAAGTGAGGCACTTAGGACCAGACATGATTTTCCTTTTTCCTACTGACCGGCCGAGATTCCTATCACGTTCCTACTTTGGACACCATAATTCTAGCCAGACGGCCAGAGGTCACCTCCATAGCAGGCTTTCAAAGCGTACTGCCCGGCCACCTGGTTGGTATCCACGGAGAAACCGCCGCATGCCTAGTCCTGTGCTGGTCACTGCCGGGGGTCAGAGCAGGGGAGGCAGCCTGCAGGAGGGTGAGTCTCGTCCAGTGATGGCTGTTGGTGTCTGGATGAAGCCCCTCCCAGGTCATGCTGGCCCACCTGTCACACGTTCCTTGGGGGCCCCCCTGGACCCTGATGCTCAGACCAGAGCTGGTCACCTGACTCAAGCTAGACCGTTCCCATCAGGAGGTGGGGACAGTGGGTCTGTGCCTGCAGGTGGCTGTGGGGCAGCTTTATTCCCTGCAGGGTCTGGGAAATCTGAAGTCTGTTTGCAAAGAAAGAAGAGAGTTGGGGGGCGGGTAGGTGGTGGGCAGAGAAGGGTAGCACATGAGCAAATGCAGAGAGAGGGGCGGTGGGTGCAGAGCCCACCTGTGTCACCTGCCCTCCCGGCCGCCTGGAACCAGGACGTCCCATGGGGCAGGGAAGGAAGGTGCTGGGAAGCCAGCCCTGAGATCTGGTTCTACCCCGGCCCCAGTCCTTCCTGGTGCCAGGATTCCCCAACGTGCTTGAGACCCGGCTCAGCCCTGTGGGAAGATCGGAGCCACGCCGACGGCCCCCAGCCTCTCAGGGTCCGGCCCTCCTTGCCGCCCAGGGTGACATCGGTCAGCGCCCATGAGGGGCCAACAGCCCATCACCGGGGGCTCCTCCTGGCTGTGTTGTTTGCGCCATTTGTGGTTTGTTTCTGGCCACTCCATGAGGCTGTTCATTGGCTCCTGGCCACGGACTTGCCCAGGTGCGGGGCCAGCCAGGTGGGGTGGTGAGGCCGAAGCAGTGGGACTCAGAGCCCGGCCAAGAGTGCCTCAGTCCCCTCTGTGCCCCTCATGAGCTCAGGCAAGTGGCCCGCCCTCTCTGAGCCTCCTCTGTAGAGTGGGGACCATGGTGCCCCCCGCCCCACAGGCCAGCTGGGACAGTCCCCGGAACCAGCACGGATAGAGCACTGGCACTTGCCACCATACAAGTGTGCCTTCCAAGATGGCACACTCGTGTGACCGGCAAGTTGGCCGTGGCCGTTGGCAGGGAGCTCAGCTGGGGCGGAGGGCCGGAGGCCTCCGTTTCCTCTCCGGGTGGCCTCTCTGTGTGGCCTGGGCTCCGAAGGCAAGGGGACACCTTCTATGACCCCAGCGTCCCGAGTCAGATGACGTCTGTTGCAGGCTGCCTGGTGTCCCCTCCCCAGGTGGCTGAGCTAAAATGAGATCGCTAGGGTGGCCCTAATGCAATGTGACTGGTGTCCTCTAGAGAAGGGAGAGCAGGGCACAGGTGTGCACCGAGGGGCGACCACGTGGGGACGCGGAGGAGAGAGGCCTTGCCGGCACCTTGATCTTCCGGCTTCCGGAACTCTCAGTACACGTCTGTTGTCTGAGCCACCCAGGCCGGCTGACGGAGTGTCTCTTCAGCCCTACTCTGTCCATCAGGGTGATGACAAAGGCCCGTCCAGGTTGAAGGAGGGGACACAGCGGACCCTGGCCCCTTCAGGCAGGTGGTGTGGGAGGGGTGGGCGTGGGCTGGTGTCAGGACGCCAGAGGCCCAGACGCAGTGGGAAGGGAGGCGTGAGGCCAGAGTGGGAGCCCCGAGCCCGCTGGGCCGGGCCAAGGCGTCCATGGAGCGCGGCCTGCTGTAGTGTTTGTCAACACGTGTGACGTGGGCCTTGGGGCGTAGCTGGGGACACTTCAGAGCACAATTCCGAGCCCTCTAAATGAACGTGCTTCTGGGAGAGTGGAGAGGCCATCCACCCTCTCAGAGATGGAAGATGGCCCTCCAGGCACGGTGCACTGGGGTCCCCCATGGAGGCCCTCCGGGCGCCAGCCCCGTAACTGCGGTCCTCAGCGCAGACTGCTTTGTGGGAGGCCTTGCTGGAGAGAGGCAGGGGTTCTGGGCTCCAGTCCCCGAGCAGAGCGAGGCCCCAACGTGGGAGAGGAGGTGGGTGTCCAGGGGCCAGTGGGAGCCGAGGGTCCCGGACCTCCAAGTGGGTGAGTCAGATCTCAATAAAGCAGCTAAAATATAACAGCGCCTACCTTCATAGAGTTCTTAAGGGTGTTCGTTATTTCCTGTAAAATATTTAAAATGGTGCCTGGCACATGCTAAATGCTCAATAAATGTTAGCTATTAAAAAATAATAAATCTCTTTAAGGCCCCGCAGCTCTGCCTCCCCCAGGGAGCCTGCACAGACAGGGGCCTCCTCCCTGCCTCCCGTCCAGGGCCCTCACCCCTCTCATTTCTTCAGACACCTCTGTCCGTGGGCTCTCGGGGCAGTCACCCTGGAGGGGCCCCTCCCCGCCCTCACCCCTGCTGTCCGTGCCCTTCCAGTCCAGGGGAGGCCAGCAGCTAGGCACCTGCAGGTCATGAGGTGATCTGGGTAGACAGGCACCTCAAGGCTGGGGCTGGGTCCTGCTCCCGGGCCCCGGCTGGGGGCTGCCTCCGTGAAGCGTGTGGATTTCTGACCTGGAGGACAGGCTGGTAAATACATGGGTGAACATTTGCAGATATTAAGCTGGCAGAATGGTTAATAATTTAGGTGATGTTAAAACTATCCAGCTTTGTCTGCTTAAATTACCAGAATAAAACGAGATTTATCAAGGGCAGAGCCAGAACAAGCCAACAAAAGAGAAAGGATCAGAAATAGAAAAAAGAAGAAATTTGAAATGGTGGAAACACGGAGAAGGACCGGCAGGTAGTCCCTGATGAGAAATCACACACTAATCATTGTAAGGAGCCCTCCAGGTCCGTGGGGGTGTGCAGAGCACCTTACTGGCTTCAGCTGGGTCACCCCGCCTGGGCGAGCCGGCCAGGGGCTGCAAGCCCCGAGAGAGACCAGAGGCCCAGCGGAGGAGGAGGCCCCAGGCAGCAAATGCAGCAGTGCATCTGCACGTGTATGGAGTACCTACTATGTGCCCGGCGCAGGGCTGGAGCACTTTATCATATGTGGGCTCCAGGGAGCACGGGAGGCCCTCGTAACTTAGCCTGGCCTGCGAGTCAGGGCAAGCCGATGAGAAGAACAGCCAGGAGTTAGCAAGGCTGTGGCATGTGTCATGGTGGAAATGGTCCGAGCAGATGAAACAGTTTGACGGCCAGGCATCCTGGGAGGGTTGCGCGTTGTTGCTTCCGAACTGAGCCTCTGGCGTGAAGGGGACAGTGGGGACAGATACGGCCTGGAAGCCATGCCGGGGCGGGAGCGTGGATCGCGTCTTGGACCCTGGGGAAACTTGGGGTGCTCTTTGACAGGCAGGCAAGAGGCTCAGATTGGTGCTTTAGAAAGATCTCAGAGACTGGATTGAAGGCTTTGTTCTCAAGGCGGAGAGATCAGCGGGAGCTGCTGTGGAAGCTGTCCCTCAGGACTTGTAAGCCAGGGGAGCTCACCTCCAATGAGAGTACATGGAAAGGGGAATCCAGTGTCTCACCTGCGTGGGGACAGTGACCATCAGAATCCTCCCAGGACTCATTGTCTCTGGAAGAGAAATCTTGCAGAAGATGGAGTCATGTGCCATCCCTGAGCTGGGCACTGTGGCCAGACAGTGGATACTTCGAGTGGTCAGGTTGGCCACCTTCGAGGGATGGGTTGAGTCCGTGGCTGACAGTCCCCACCCAGACCCTGCGGCACTGCATGGGGGCGGCTGGAGCCCCGAGGACACACTGATGGCCAGCTCACCGTGGTCAGGGCGGCAGGTGGGAGAGGCCCAGGCCAGCACGGGGCAGCAGGGCAAGGAATGGCTTCCAGAGACACTTAGAAGGTCAGTTCGGCGGATTCGGAAGGATTGGCAGATGTGGGAAGAGGGTGGGATCTGGAAATGATTTCTAGGGTTCTGGTTTGATCAGCTAATTCGGTGGTGGTGCTATCTACTGATGTGGGGCGATTTCAGGCATGTTGAATTTGAGGTGCCTGCAGGACATCTGGGGGGCTGGTGTCCAAAGAAAGGCCTAGGGCAGAGAGCCATGTGGGGACCATCAGTGGGGGGCTGTGGGTCCTAGTGTGTGAGGAGGAGGGCCTCAGGGGTCTTGCTCCTGCTGGTCAGGTCCGTGGGGGTAGAAGGAAGGTGGGAAGGGGCAGGAGAAGTGGGGGCAATGGTACTGATGCTCCAGAGCCAAGAAAAGAGTTTCCAGGGCGAGAAGGTGGTCGACCAGCTGTCTCATTGCCCCAGCAGCGTCTGTGCCTTGGCTGGGGATCCCGTGCCTACTCATACCTCTGTCTCGGGACATCTTGTGGGGGACTCGTGGCAGCAGAGGTTCGTGGGCCCAGGGGCCCCAGGCTGGAGCCTGGCGGATGGTGCTGGTTGCCTTCTGGGGGCTCGCAGCATGGCCTGCAGACCCGTCTGGGTCCCGACACAGACAGCCCTGGGGTTCCTCAGGGACCCCTTGTGTGGGGCTGCCGCCGGGCTTGGGCTGTCCTTGTTGGCCCCGCAGAGCTCACTGTGCTTGCGTGGCCAGCCTGGACACTGCGAGGAGCAGGCGGCAGGGCCTGGACCCCTCGCCCACACCCGGACAGCTGCCACCCAGAGAGCCTCAGGGACGAAGGGCTGAGCCAGCCATCTCATCCCTGTTCTGCACGGGAGGCTGAGGACGGTCAGCTCGGAGGAGGGGAAGGCGCTGCATCTTGGCTGAAAGCGGGTCTACCACACACCTAACGCTGAGGCTGACCCCGCGAGGCAGATGCTGGTGATGAGGGAGGGTTGAGGCCCCCCAGCACCCGGGAACTTGACACGCCCCGAGCGTGGTATTCCGTGTGGGGATAGGCCGGCCCCCCGAGCCACCTCGGGCCCAGCTGGCCAGAGGATGACGGGAGGTGCCTGCAGCGGGGCCTGGGGTGCTGGCTCCTGGGGCGTGGGACCGGCCAGTGGGACCTCAGAGGGCCACTAATGATGGCCGCACGCCAGAGCCCCTCACGCAGTCCTGCCAATTAACACGGAGCCGAGCGCATCCCCAGCTTCTGAGTCGTCAGGAACCCAATTAGGGGTGTCTTAGAACCAGTCAGGCAGCTCTGCCGGTTGTCCAAGCCGTGGGGGCTGGGCTGGGCACCTGCTACACCCTGACCAGCCGTAGTGGGGCTTTGCCGGGCGGGGGGCTGCGTTCCATCGGCACCCTGGCGGCGGATGTGGGGCGCAGCCACTGCAGGGGGAGGCTTGGTGAATGAGTGGCCGGTCAGCATGGGTCTCGGCACGATGTCTTTTCTGCCCGGTGGGTGGGGGGGGTGTGCGGTGGATGGGCTGATGGACTGGGCTGCTTGGAGGTCCACCAGGAACCAGTTCCAAAGGTTACATTTCCACTGGACTTGGTCCCGAGGGGCCATCTGGTTGACCCCGCGGTTTACAGTGGGAGAGACAGAGGTCGTCAAGATGGGGGGAAGTGGAGAGGTGAGCCTGGTCCCTCTGTGTCATCTCAGCCAAGTGACCGTGCAGCTCGGGCCCTTTAGGATGGAGCCCACCCCTCCTCCTACCCAATTCATTCTGCTGTGTCCACGCTTACCTGGAAACAACAGACACCCAGCTTGGATTTGCTGAGACAAGAAAGGAATTTACTGGAAGGCAGGACTCTGGGGTTTACACATAAAGGAAGGCTCTGTCAGTGCGCGGTCTCCTGTAGGGCAGCCTCTTCCCCTGGCCTGGTGGGTGAGAGGCAACACAGCCCCGGCCCCACGGTGCCCCAAGCCTCACATCCCATGCCGTCTGCCCCCACGCAGGCTCTGCCCTCAGGCAGGCTCTGCCCCCAGACAGGGTCAGCTTACACTCCTCTAGCTGGTTTTCCTCTGGGAAGGACCATGGTTAGTCCAGCTTAGTCAGGTGCTCTCCTCGAGGTTGATGCTGGCCTGTTGTTAGGGGCTGAATTGTGTCCCCTCCCAAGTCCATGTGTCGAAGTCCTACATGTGACTGTATTTGGAGATAGGGCCCTGATGTTGAAATGAGGCTGTCAGTGTGGCCTTGTCCAATGCGACGGGTGGGGTGATCCAAACGTTCATTCCGGAAGGGTCTGCGCCATTAGTCTCTCCTCCCTGTCCTAACCCGTGGAGGGAGGTTTGTAGGAGAGTGGCAGCTTCCGTTAGAACTGCACTATTGGGGATTATTCGTTCATTTATTGACTATTCTCAGAGTCTGTGCTGTGTGCCTGGCGTGGTCCTATACCTAGCAGGGACAGTCAGACGAGCAACAAGGGAACCAACAGTAAAGATCGTTCCACGCAAAGGGGCGTGCTCTGAAGATGACCCCACGCAGTGCTGTGATAGGAGGTGACTTTAGCTGGGAGGGTCAGAGCAGCTTCCTCAATGGCCGAGTGTACATCTGCAGGAAGGGCATTCCAGGCAGAAGAAACAGCCCGTGCAAAGGCCCTGGGGTCGAAACAGATTTGGAGTGGGTGCCAGAGGTGGTCACTGGAGCGTGGCAAACACAGGGCAGGCAGGTGGGAAAAGGAAGCCGGACGAAGTCATTAGCACCTTGTCCACAGGCCAGGGCGGGGAGTGACGTGAGAAGACGCTGGAGGTTTGAGCGGGGGAGTGACGCGATGTGTGTTATGAAAGATTGAGCTGACATCTCTCTGGAGAGAGGAAGGGAGGGAGGGAGGGAGATCAGGAGAGGCCACCAGAGTGACCTGGGGAGATCCAGGGCCCTGGCCCCTAGCTGGAGGGTCGGGGATTGGGGGCTGCTTTTGAGCTGGAGCCTGTTGGGGGGTGTGGAGAGGACAGAGCACCCGGGTGTGAACCCAGGCTCAGTCCCCCCTCCCCGCCCAGGTGTGGCCCACAGAGCTCCAGCTTTCTCACCTCCTCCTCCACGGGGGTGTGATGAGCAGCCACACCCAGACTTCCCTGCCCCCCTCCCTCCTGGGAGGTCCCCTCTCGCAGGCGTGGCTGCCTGTGGGTGGCTTCTGTGGGGCAGGTGCCCGAGACTCCTCCCCACTGCAACCTCCAGTACCCCAGACGCTGGGCATGTGAGTGCTGCCCTGCCTCCCCTCCCCTCCTCCCTGATCAGATGAGAGCCGCAGGCAGGGCTGCAGCTCCATGGCCTGCCCTGACATCCAGCCTCCCCCGACCCCGGGTCCTGGTCTGGGTCCCAGCCCTCCCATTTGACTTGCCTGGTCTCACCTGAGCACCCTGCAAGGCCCGGGACCTGGGACAGGTTGGGGTTGCCACCACCCTGCAGCCTCCAGGGGTCAGGAGCACCCGATAAAGCAGGGGTACTGTCTCTGGGCTGCCGGTGTCTTCAACGGGACCGGAGGAAAGCCCGGAAGATGGAAAGCGAATGTGATCTGGAGCCAGGTCTGATGTAGACACGTCTGTGTCCCAAGGAGGTGGCCAGGGCAGGGCTGCCAGGGGAGACCCCCTGTGTCCTCAGGGCCTGGCACAAGCAGGCTGCCTGGGGCAGAGGGTCAGCTGCCCTTGGAACAACTAGGAGCATCCTCCAGCTGGCTGGGAAGCTCAAGGAGGTGGCATCCCTGTGCTCCCACCGCCCAGACGGAACAGGTAGTAACACGCACGGTGCTCTCCAACCCCCTCCCCACCAGGGGTTTCACGCATGGACAACATCGCTTGTACCCACACGGCCCGCGGAGCTTCCCAGAAATGGGTCTCGCGGGCCTACCATTGGGCGCAGCCTTTCTGCTCCGTGTCCACGGACGCCGCGTGCTTGTCCCGGGTTGCAGGGTCCCCGCACGAGGCATGAGGGACGCAGCTGCAGTGGGCCGCCTGGCGCTCTTCCCGGACACGTGTGCGGGGGTCTCGAGGGGCAGAGTGGGGCCGCTGGGTCCCAGGGGATGTGTGTGTGCAACGGTCCGGCAGACCGTGGAGCGGCCTCCCCAAATGAGGGCACTCCCGCCAGCCTCTGGCCGCCGCGCGTTCGCTGGCCTCTCGTGGTTGTGAAGAGGCATCTCATTGAGGCTTCCGTTTGCATCTCCCCATCCTGAGCTCAGTGCCCACCATCTCCCCATCCTGAGCTCAGTGCCCACCGAGCTGCTGCGGACCGCCCACCGGGCACAGTTCCCTTTCTCCCTAGCTCTCCGAGGGGTTGCCTTCCTTATTGATTTGGAGGGGTCCTCCGTGCACGCTGGGCATGAATCCTCAGTTGCTGATGTGTATTGCAAATCTTGGCTCTGGATCCGAGGCCGTCTTATTGCCTTGTGTATGCCGTGCTTTGTCATACAGACTTTTCTAATTTCGCTCTCGTTGGATTTATTGATCTTTCCCGGCGTGACTTGTGCGTTCTGTGTTTGTTTAAGAAACCTTGTCCCGCTTGGAGGTTGTAAATAGGTTTGCCTGCCCATTAAGTTCTCTTGCCCACCTGGGACGAATTCTGTAACGGCATGAGGTAGGGATCTCATTTAGTATCTCCCAGCTAGTTAGCCAATTTCCCCAGATCCAGTTATTACATAATCCATCTTCCCCTTCCTGATGGTGTGGCCGCCCCCGCTGGGTCCCGGGTGCGCCTCCCCGTGCGGCCCTCCTTCTGGGTCTCGGTCTGCTCAGCGCCTCCTCGTGATGAATGGGGTGATTTGCGTTTCTGGCAGCCCCAGGAGAGGAGCTTGGGAAACTGGAAGCAGAGAGAGGTGAGGAGGCCACGCGGGCCACTGGTGGTGGCGATGAGGCGAAGAGGCGTCCAGCGGGGACAGGTGTGGGATCGCTAAACAGCGTTAAATGGAAATAGACTGACTTTCAGAAGGGACAGGCAGCACTGGGGTTCCATTGTCCACGTTCTCAGATACAAGCTTCCTTGGCTCACTCAAGTTAGCAGGGTGAGGACCAGCCCCAGGAGCCTGGGCCCCCAGTGGGCTCCCAACCCACCCCGTGCAGGACAGCTGCCCCAACCGGTGGGGAGCGGACACTGGGAGACCCCTGGCAGAGCCCCCTCCTCACTGAGCACCGTGGCCTCACACCGCAGGGGCCCAGGGCGCTGGCCCGGCCCTGAGCCATCAGGGGGTCTCCCTAGTAGGTTACTAGGGCAGGAGTCCTGGAGCCCTGAGATGGGGGTGTCAGCCCTGGGGCTGCAGGAACAAAGCACCACAGAAGGGGCAGCTGAAACCACAGAAACTTATTTGCTCACATCCTGGAGGCTGGAAGCGAGAGATCCAGGTGTGGGCTGGGCTGGTTTCTCCTGAGGCCTCTCTCCGCGGCATGTAGACACTGGCGTCTCCCCGGGGCCTCCCGTGGTCGTCCCCCGGTGCGTGTCTGTGTCCTCATGTCCTCCTCTTATAGGACCCCAGTCCCACTGGATGGGGGCCCACCCTTGGGTCTATTTTACCTGAATCACTTCTACATTGCACTGGGGGCTAGGACGGCGACATGTAAATTTGGGGAAGACAACAGTTCAGCCCATAAGGCGGGGTGTGCAGGGACGGAGGATTGTGAGGGTGGTGGGATCTGGAGCAGAGGGGACCTGGCCCTCGTTACCTGCTCTGAGCCCTGGTGGGGGCTCTGGGGCTGGGGGTGCACGTGCAAGGTGTGCACGCTGTGTGGGGTGATGGGGGTGTGGCTTGTGACGGGGGTGTCGGCGGGGGGGGGGTAGGTGCAGTCCACTGGGGCTTTGGGCAGCGCCCGGGGTCCCTCCTGCTGGTGGGGTAGGAGATGGCCTGCTGTCCCCAGGCTGTAAAATGGAGCAGAAGGACCTGAGAGAGCCCTGGAGGCCACGTGGCCACGGGGGGTGAGGATGCCTTGGGGGCCTTTGAGGAGCGGGGATCACACCCAGGGGCCATCAGTGCAATGCCCCAGGGGCAGGTAGCTCAGAGAACCATCCTCTCACACACACGTTTAGGAACTCAGACCCAAGTTTGTCAAGAGAAAGGAGGAGGCCCAGACAGACTGAGGCCATGTGCCCGCCACCTGGGAGGAGAGCAGCCTCAAGGCCGCCCTTTGGCGGAGTCACAGAGAATCATAAATTGTCCCCAGCTGGGGGCCAGAGGCGGCCCTGCACACCGTCTGTCTTATTGCTTCTCCTGGGTCTTTGCGTTTGGCCCAGAGCTTGGGCTTAAGTCACCAAGAAAGACCAGTCAGACAAGCCAGGAAAGGGAAGGCCCCATGTCAGGGTCCAGCACGTGGTGCCTAGGAAGGGAGGGGTCCCTGGGGGCCCATCTCCCCACCTGCTCAGTCCTGGGCATGTAAGTGGATCTGGAGCCTGGGAGCTTTGGCCTGGGGGTGGGAGTGGGGGTGGGGAGGGCTGGGATCCCAGGGCGGCTGGGTGGGTTGAGCCCAGGGTGAGGAGAGGTGATTGGCCCCGTAGGGCACAGAGCACAGAAGGGCCCCTGTGTGGCCTGCACCTAGGTCCTCCTCTCCCCATGTCTTCCCGTGGTCGTGCTGGGGGCTGCTCGGGGCTGCTCGGGGCTGCCGGCCTCCTCCAGCTCCACGTGGGCCTGGTGCCACCCTCTCAGCCTCTGCAGAGATTAGGCTGAGAGGCCAGCCTGCTGAGCCTCTGGGCATTAGGCGTCTCCTTCTGACCTTGAGGGGATTTGATGAGGGCTCTGGAGTGGGGGGGAGGCTGGAGAGTTCACCAGAGATCCCAAACGGTGGCCCAGACATGCCCCTTGTTGGAAAAGCACAATATTTAAAAAAAAAGAATCAGCTGCCAAGAATAAAAATGGAGAGATTTTACATTAAAATCTTACTTCTAACTTCTTTGAGGAAACAGAGAGAAACCCAAGGCCCAGGGAACCTGGGCTCGTGTTCAGGTTCTGCCCAGACCCTCCAGTCGCTCACCCGGGAAGAGCCCGTCAAAGCCGCCCGCACCCCCATCTGGCCCTGTTGCTGCCAGTCCCCTGCCTCGTGCCTGGTCCCATTCCGGTCTTCACTTCCTGTCCCCTTCCCCGGGAGGCTGTCCCTGAACAGCCTGCACCTCACTTTCCACGTCCCTCTTCCTTGCTCCTGTCCCTTCCTGCGCTTGCCTGCCCCACACTGAGAAGTCGGAGGGACCGTTGCCCTGCACTGGGCTGCCTGGAGGAGACGCAAGCCCCCACCCACATTCGACAGGAGGCAACAGGACACCCTTCTCGGAGGGAGGAGCACCGGTCCAGAAGACCACGTGGGGCCAGCGATATTGCCCGGGCCACTTCCAGAAAATCGTCTTGGAAACAGCGATGCTCCATGAGCTGCTGGTGCGGGGACAGCCAGCCACCTGCTGGGCCCCTCCTTCCTGTGACGCGCCAGGCGTCTGAACTCTCATGCCCACTGTTTGAGCCGTTGTCCCTTTCTTGCTCCTTGAGGGGGCTCTCTCTGCCAGGTCCTTGGATTCAGACCTCACCTTCATGACTTGAACCTCAAAAGGCTTTTGTAAAGACCGTGGAATTCACCCTTCAGCGTCCAGTCCTATGAGTTTGACAAATGCACCTGCGTCGCATAGGCCATTTCCAACGCACCCAGGAGTTGCCTCCTGCGGTGGCTCCTTCCTCCCCAGCTCCGGTCCCTGTAATCACCCATCTGTTCCTGTATTCATGGTTTTGTTTTTTCTAGGACATCCTAGAAGTGGAATCATATACGATGTGGCCTTTGGAGTCTTTGTAGGATTTTAGGCAAATTTATGTTTCATTTAAATGGAGTCATACACTGTGTGGCCTTCGTGCGTGGCCTCTTGCACTCAGCATTGTGCTGTCAAGGGCCGTCTGTGTTGGAGCAGGTGTCCACCCTTCATCCCTTTGTGTGGCTGGATAGTATTCATTTCTGGACGCATCACATTTTATCGCCTCAACGGCTGACAGAAGGTTGGGTTATCCCCACCCGTTGACTAGTGAATATGCCGCTGTGGACGTTTGCACACAAGTTTTTGTTTGAAGAACGAGTTTCGATTCCTTTGTTCCCCCATGAGTGGACTTGGTGGGTTGTGTGGTGAGTCGACGTTGAACATTCTGGAACTGCCACAGTGTTTTCTGCAGTGGCTGTGCCATCTTGCATCTCCACTAGCTTGTAAAAGGGTTCCAGTTCTCAACATCCTTGCCAACACTTGTCATTTTCTTTCTCCTTCTTTTATTATGGCCAAATTGGTGGATGTGACATGGTATCTCATTGCAGTTTTGATTTGCATTTTCCTAATGATGAATGATGTTGAGCATCTTGTCATGTCTTATCAGTCATCTGCATGTCCTCTGGTGAAATGAACGTTTACTCAGATCATTTGTTTCTTTAAAAAAACGAGTTTGTCATTTTGTTCTTGAGCTCTAAGAGTTCTTTATATGTTCTGGGTCCTGGACCCTTACCAGATACATATTTTGCAAATATTTTCTCCCATTCTGTGGGTTGTCTTTTCACTTTCTTGGTGGTGTCCTTTGATGCACAAAAGCTTTACAATGTGATGAAGTCCAATGTATCTCTTTTTCCTTCTGTTGCTTGTGTTTTTGGTGTCATATTGAAGAAACCATTGCTAAATCTGAGGTCATAAAAATTTGCCTCTGTGTTTTCTTCTAAGAGTTTTATAGCTGTTATATTTAGGTTTTTAAATTTTATTTGAGGGATGCCTGGGTGGCTCAGTCGGTTAAGCAGACGTCTGCCTTTGGCTCAGGTTATGATCCCAGGGTCCTGGGATCAAGCCCCACATCGGGCTCTGCTCAGTGGGGAGCCTGCTTCTCTCTCTACCTGCCGCTCCCCCTGCTTGTGTTCTCTCTCTGTCTCCCTCTGACAAATAAATAAATAAAAGCATAAAATTCATTTAGAGTTAATTTTTTTTTATATGGTGTGAGGTAGGGGTCCAACTTCATTTTTATGCATGTGGACGTCCAGTTGTCCCAGCACTCTTTGTTGAAGAGAATATTCATCCCCCACTGAATAGTCCTGGCTTGCTTCTTGGAAATCAGTTGGCTGTGGACATATGGTTTTTTTCTGGACTCTCCCTGATCGTTATTTCTCCATATCAGTGCCACACTGTTTGATGACTGTAGCTTTGTAGTAAGTTTTGAAACTGGAAAGTGTGAGTTGAGTCCTCTACCTTTGCTCTTTTTCAAGATTATTTTGGCTACTTAGGGTCCCTTCACAATGCCATATGGATCTGAGGATTCGCTGGTCCATTTCTGCAAAAAAGGCCGTTGGAATTTTGATAGGAATTGCGTTGAATCTGTGGATCAGTTTGGAGAATATTATCATCTTAATATTAGTAAGTGCTCCAATCCATGAACATGGGATGCATTTCCATCTACTTAGGTCTTCTTTCATTCCCTTCAGTAAAGTTGTAGATTTCACTGTACCTGTTTGTACCACATTGGTTACATTTATTCTTATGTATTTTATTCTTGGTTCTTTATGTGGAATTGTTTTCCTAATTTCCTTTTTGGATTGCTCATGGTCTGCTGATTTTTGTGTGTTGATCCTGTATCCTGCAACTTTGCTGAATTTGTTTATTGGATCTCACATGTTTTTTGTGTGTATGGATTATTTGGGATTTTCTGTATATAAGATCATGTTATTTGTGAATAGAGATAATTTTACTTAGTATCTTTGAATCTTGAGATTCATGACGTTGCATGTATCGATCATTTGTTCCTTTTTATTGCTGAGTAGTATTCCATTGAATGGATATGTCACTGTTATTTATCCATTCACCTGTTAGTGGACATTGGATTGTTTCCCATGTAGGCTATTGCAAATAAAACTGCTATGAAGATCATTATGCAAGTCTTTGTATGGACATATGCTTGTATTCCTCTTGGGTAGATACCTAGGAGTGGAATGGCTGGGTCATGTGGACATATATATTTAACTTCCAACTTTTAAGAAACTTTTTATTTTATTTTATTTATTTTATTTTTTTTAAAGATTTTATTTATTTATTTGAGACAGAGAGAATGAGAGAGAGAGAGAGCACATGAGAGGGGGGAGGGTCAGAGGGAGAAGCAGGCTCCCCGCTGAGCAGGGAGCCCGATGCGGGACTCGATCCAGGGACTCCAGGATCATGACCTGAGCCGAAGGCAGTCACTCAACCAACTGAGCCACCCAGGCGCCCTTAAGAAACTTTTTAACAAACTGTTTTCTGAAGTGGTTATAAAATTTTGTATTCCCAGAAGCAGTGTATGAAGGTTTTGGTTGCTCTAAGTCTTCACTAATACTTGATATGGTCAGTCTTTTAAATTTTAACCATTTGAATAAGTGCTTAGAGGTATCTCGTTGTGGTTTTAATTTGTATTTCACTCATGACTATTGACCTTGAGCAACATTTTAGGTCCTTATTTGCCATTTGTATATCTTCTTTTTTGAAGTATCTTTTCATATCTTTTTTCCATTTTTAAATTGAGTTGCTTGTTTTCTCATTGTTGAATATTGAGCATTCTTTATATGAATGTATATGAATCCTTTATCAGATTTGTGGTTTGGAAATATTTTCTCCTGTCTGTGAGTTGTCCTTTTCTTCTCTTTACAGTGACTTTTAGAGAGCAGGAGGTTTTTTTTTATTTTGATGGTGTCTAGCTTATTAATTTTTATTTTATGGATTATGCTTTTGATGTCATAGCTAAACACTTCTTATCTAAGCAAAGACAAAGATTTTCTCCTATGTTCTCTGCCACAACTTTTATAATTCTAGATTCTACACTTAGATCTATGAACCATTTTGAATTAAATTTTGTATATAGTGTGAGGTATGGGTCAAAGCTCGTTTTTCTTACATATGGATATACAAATGTTCCTACATTTGATGAAAAGACCATCTTTTCTCTATTGCCTTTGCATCTTGTCAAAAATTAGTTGTCCACTTTTGTGTGCATTTATCTCTGGACTGTATTCTGTCCTATTTATCTATTTGTCTATATTTATCCCAATACCATACTGTCTTGATTCCTACAGTTTTATAATCTGTCTTAAAATCAAATCCCATTAGTCCTCCACCTTTGTTATTTTTCAACCATTTTGGCTCTTCTAGGTCCTTTGCAGCCCATATGAATTTTATAAATGGTTGTCAATTTCCAACCAAACCTGGAGCAGGCTTGCACGGATCTGCAATAGTTGGCAGTTGATGCTTTTCTCTCTGGCAGGCTGATCTTTCCAGGAGCTTCTTCTGCTTTTCCCTGATATGGTCCCTCCACCACCATGTCCACTCTCTGACCCTACTCACTCACATTTCTCTCCCCCAGCCTACAGAAACCCCAGGCACCTTGAGTTACCCCCTACATGTCTCAGAACTGGGGATCATCCCTTTTCCTCTGCAGTCCACAAAGAGCCCAGCAAGCTCAGGTATGCAGAAGAGCTTTCCAGGCTTTCATTATATTTCCCTACAAGTTCTTTGTATTTTGGACTAAAATCAGGTTACTAGTGGGAATGTCTTATACGAGTTCCCACCCACCCATCCATCCACCCACCCACATCCTTCCATCTCCTGCCCATCTTCCCATCTACCCACCCATCCCCTCCTGATCACAAACCATGCTGGACACTGAGGTACAGAATGCCTCCCAGGACCTAAGTTTCTCTGTCTTTAATGGACACGTTTGAATGAATTGCTCTCCCAGGGTCCTTCACATCTGGTTTTCTTTGACTTCTTTGCAAAAACGACCCAAACCTCAGGCTGATGGGGTTACACTGTTTTCACGAGGATGAGGAGCTGGGCCAAGTCAGAGGTACGGTCTTATGCCCATTGGTTCTGGGACGGACACAGGTTGCTCCTTGCCCCTATTTAAGCCAAGATCCTAGGAACTGAGATCCCCATCACAGGGCAAGTACAGTGGATGTTCCAGAGATGTCCTCTATTGGCTATAGGCGGCACTAACTGGGCACCCAGAGGGTGTCCTTCCCTGTCCATGTGGTGGGAGCCTCCTGCTGACCTCTGTAGCGATGGGACCCCGAGGAAGCAGGGGCTGAGCCCGGAGGACTGAGAGACCAGCAGTGGGGGCCATTCAGGCCCTGGGGATGGGGCGGGGGCCTCAGGAAGCCTGGGGCTTATCTTTCCCCAGGGCAGGGCACAGGCCCACAGTGTGGGAAGCCTCTGAGTTGACACCATCATCAGACGTAACGCCCAGCTCTGGCCACCGCTGCCAGAGCCCTGCCTGCACCTCCCGCCGCACCTCTGTATACCCAGGGCTGTTTGCAGCCCACACCTATGCCCCCGGCTGGGCTGTGCCCAGCGTGTGGACGGGCAGGACTGGCATCCCGGGGGATGGCCTCCAAGTTGGAGGGCAAGTAGGGGCAGGAGGCTGTGGGGGGGGTAGCGGTGCCCCTTCCCATCCACTCTGGCCCCACCGCCACCGGGATTCCTGGGGTTTGCCCGGATCTCCCGAGCAGCCTGGGCCCAGTGGTGGCTCCGTACAGTCTGGAGTTAATAACAGACGTTTTTATCTGTTCACAGTTTTCTTGTTGCTCCGTGGCCTCTGCCCATTGAATCTGGGCCCCAGCTGCCTCACGGGGGAGGCAGACACAGTTAGAACAAAGAAATCAATTGACTTTCTGGATGAATTTTTAAAAACTCACAGCAGAGGCAATATTCTGAAAGCAGAGAGGATTTCTTTTGCAAGAGCAGGGCTTTTTGAGAAAGAAAGGGTTTTTGAGTGAGAAGGCCAGACTTTATTGGCATAAGCCACAGAGTGGGGACAACCAGCGAGGGCCTTTTTCCTGCCCGAACAGGGGCAATCCTTGGGCTGGGGGGAGGCAGAGAAGGGGCTTCTGAGCCCCTCCTCTGGTTCCTGACTGGGTGAAGCTGCATGGAGGCAGCTGATGGGAAATCCACGAAAGTTTGGGGGCTACCAGCGCATGAGACCCATGCTGCCCCATGCGTTTGTGGGGAAGCCCTCACCTGACACCATCACGGTGGCCCCCAGGGGAGGAGCCCCCAGCCATGCATCTATGAGGAGACTTTACCACTATGATGATTATTATGCTGGGTTTACAAAGCATGTGGTTTGTGCACTGGTTCTTTCCTGCTGTGTAACAAATCAGCCCACAGTTCAGTGAAGTAAAACGTGTTACCTCACACAGTTTCTGGGGCAAGGGATTTGGGTGTGGCTTAGCTGTGTGGTTCTGGCTCGGGGTCCCCTCGGGGGCTGCATCATCTGAAGGCTCGCCTGGGGCAGAGGACATCCCCCTCCCACCTCACCTCCTCCAAGGCGGCCCATGTGTCCATACTCACCGCTGTTGGTTGGGGCCACAGCTGCTGCCATGCTGGCTTTCCTCGGACGAGGGGCCCATAGGAGCAAGGAGCAAGGCCCGTTTTTTGTGGCCTAGCTGGAAGGTCACAGCCAGGCCAACCCACTCAGAGTCCGGGGAGGCTGTACTAGGCCATAAACACCAGCGGGGAGGCTCGTCGGAGGCTGTCTTAGAGGTCGGCTGCCACAGTTAGTGATGTGCTTTTGTGATCTCAAAGCACTCTGCGGTTTCCAAAGAGCTACCATCCAAAGCAGAGTTCTGCACACATTAGCTCATCAACCCCTGAGATGTTCCCATTTTACCTGTGAAGGGGCTGAGGTGGGGGCTTTGTGAGTCACTGTGGTCCCTGTTAGGCCCTGAGCTGGGCCTCCAGGGTTGGTGGGGCCCAGGAAGGCATCCTGGAGGAGAGGTCCAACCCCAGCCCCAAAGAGTCAGGCCAGAGCCCAGAATGAAAGGGGTCAGTCCTGGGTCAGCCAGGAGCAGAGCATGCAGACGGCTCGAAAATGCAGGGGAGCCCATTATGGAGGACCTGGGAAGCCTGGTCAAGTGTCTCTTCCTCTGCATACCAGCTCCCAGCCCAGGACTCAGCCCCCAGAGCATCTGTGCAGTTCGGGGCCATGCCTGGTTGGGAGTGGGAGACAGAGGCAGGGCTATGTCTGTTGACCTCTTATGCTGCTCTATGGCCAGCCTGTGTGGGGGAGGCCTGGAGGCAGGGAGGCCGGCCCGGTGGAAGCCAAGGCCCTGAAGGCCAGGCAGGGCCAGGCCTGAGAAGCCCCCTGGGGTGGTGGGCCTGGTGTCCAATCTGGACCCAGCAGCTAGCCCTCTCCCTGCCCCTCCCCAGCGTGTGGGGGCTGAGTTCTGCTGTCCTCCTCCGTCTTGGAGAAGCCCACAGCCTGAACTTCCTCCTGCAGGGGATGGAGAGGGGAGTTTCCAAGCTTCTGTCTTGGCTGGATTAGGGCAGCATTAACTGGACAGACTGGGAGCATACAGCCCTCCCTGAATCACCCAGCTAATAAGCTCACCATTACAACATAACTAGGGGCACCCTCCTGAGAGCTCTTGCGGTTTGGGCTAAATTAATCCAAAAAGAGAGTCATCTGACACCGAGGCCCATCTCTTCTGGGCAACCTTGACAGGGGCAGAGAAGATGGAGGGAGGGTGGGCGGACAGGCTCTGAGCATCCTCTTTGATAACTGGAGCCTTCAGTTCTCAGTGAAGACCGAAGTCTCTCCGCTGCCGGTCAGGAGGCAATCCCGGCCTTGCCTCCTCCCAGAGCTGCTCCGGCCCTGGGGCTGGAGGGGATGGAGTGGGGGGCCGGGCAGCCGAGAGCCAAGCCTGCCCTGCTCCCCACTGTTCCCATGTTCTCATTGGGAATGTTGCCCATTGCCGTGTAACAAAGCGCCCCAGACTCACTCATTCCGCTCACGAGTCTGCAACGTGGGCAGGGCTGGGCATGAGCCTGAAGGCAGCGGATGGGGCAGCCTCTCTCCGTGAGGCCCGGGCTTCCCCAGAATAGGCGTCAGGGGTCGCAGGGCAGGTATCCCTAAGAGAGCCAGGTGGCAACTACATCGGCCTTCATGAGCCAGCCTCGGAAGTCAGAGCATCACGTGGCTGTGCTGGGTCTCGGACTCCCTCAGACACGGGCTGGGACAGCCGCCACCTCTCAGCAGGGGGGTCCTGAGGTTCTGGAAGGGCTGGCTGGATGGGAAAGGGGCCTTGCGGCCATTTGTAGGAGGACCACAGTCTGCACCTGCGGGGACCCCAGCCTCTGCAGCAGAAAGACCCCGGGGGGGTCACCCAGCTCAGAGCTCCCCCAGGAGGCCAGCCCTGCCCGAAGCTCTGCCCCACTCTCTCTGCAGGCAAACGGGAAACCCTGGGTGAGCTTTCCAGGAGCTGCAGGTCCCGAGGCGAACGGACGCGGCTGAGGCTGTGAGCGGTGGACTCGGAAGGGCTAGGCCTGGGAGCGGGCAAGGGGGGCACGGCCCGTGGTCCCATGGCCTCGTTCCCCTTCCTCGGAGGCTGAAGCATGTTTCTGGCGGTAAAAACCCTTCTCCTTCAGTGTTGGGTTTCCCCTCGCACTACCAGACTCCTGCCTGCCCGCCCCTCTTCCAGGACTGTCCTCAGGAGGCCCAGGCTGGTTGATGCCCGAAACCATCACGTGGGCCAGTAGCCACACGGTCACTCTGAGCTCAGAGTCGCCAAATGTCGCTCTGAGCTGGTGAGCCCGAGCCCCAAAGGGTGTCCCCAAACCTGCCCTGGGGCTTTCCCAAATAGCAGGGCCTTCCAGATCTGAGCAGAGGCAGGTCTGCCTGCGGACCCCGGGCCCCCGGGACGAGCAGGGCCTCAGACGCGGCGGCCTCACCCCTTGTCCAGCACAGGGCCCACGAGGCCACAGGTCAGGGTCTCCTTGACCATCCAGGGGACACGCAGCCCGGACACAGGCCAGGTGGTGGGTCTGCACGTGTGCCGGGCGCCTGGATCCGGTGGCCGCGACCCCGCTCAGCCGCGCCCCATGGGAGTAAGACAACAACACGCCCCACAAGCTGCCGGGGGGCGGGGGGACCCCAGGCTCCCTTCCGGGGAGCATCCCTCGGCCCAGCGCCGCCCTGCCAAGTCCCCAAGTTAACAAGTTCAGGCCTGGTGATTAAGTAGATTCACAAAGTTAATGGAAAAAATCCCGATATAAATAAATATTCCTGGAGACATTCCACCCCCTGCAGGTATGAACTTTGAATAATTGCAGAGAATTATGCTGAGGACTAATCAAAACTTTTTTTTCGTTTGCTAATTACCTCTGGGCTTCATCAGCGTCAGAATCTAATCAACTCCAGACATCTTAATCGACCCTCGGGAAACGCTAGGGCTGGGGAGGGCTTGGTGTCACACCAGAGCAGGGCCGGGGGGCCAGTGTGGGGAGAGCAGGGGTCCTGGGTCCAGAGGCACCCTGGTCTGGCAGGGGTGCTGGCCAGTGGGCACGCAGAGCCCGCCGAGGGTGGCCCTGCCTCTGCTCGGGGTGAAGAAGCCCTCCATCCCCACCATCCCCTCCTGCGGAGGTCGTCAGCTTAGATGGAGGGGGCCCGGGTGGGGGCGGGCCCTGGGGTGGCCCCCAGTCTTGGGCTGACTCCGCGAGAGGCCTGGGGGCCATTCAGGATCCTGGGCCAGGGAGGCTCAGCGGTGTCTCCAGGTGGAAGGAGGCTTTGCTCTGCGCTCTGAAGGAAATCATTTGCATCTGATGAAAAATTCCTCCACGGAGCAGAGCACGGCTCAGGAGCCTGGGATCAGAGGCCCTTGGAGCTGCGGGCTTGATCATGGTTCTCTCCCCGTGTCCTGGGTGCAGGAGGCGCGCCGGGAGCCCTGACGGCTGGGCCAGAGACGTCCCTCAGCCCCTCTGGGCCAGGTGCCCACCCCTCGGCCTCCCTTGCTGGCCAGGCTGGTCTCCCTGGGCCTGGCTCCCATCCCCTCCCCTCTGCCCTTACCAAGAGAGCCTCTGACCCGTTTCAGAGGAAAAACTCATCAGCGTGGAAATCCGCCTTCGAGAAACCCAAGCCTCCACCCTGCATCCTTCAGCCCCCTCCTGCTGCTCCCCTTCCCCACAGACCTCCTAGGACAGGCCGAGGAGGCCCACTGTGGCCTCTGCTCAGGACACACGGTCCCTTCCTGGTTCTTTGCACCCAGCAGCTTGCGAATACCACGGAGCCATGTGCTGTCATGAGCAACCCTGTGGGAGTAGCCTCGTGGGCCCAAGGAGATGAAGTGCCTCGTGGACCCCCAAGTCCTCAAAGGAGCCTGGATTTGAGGTCCCACAGGCTGGCTGGGGAGTTGGGGTGCTTCCCTGAATGCTTCTGTCGGGGGCCCACATATACCCAGGACGGCTGAAGTGGGGTGTCTAGGACACATCTCTCCCTGGGAAGCCAGATGGTCATGATCCCCCCCGCAAGCAGGCAGGTGTGGGCCTTCTGCACCCCGCTACAGCCTGTGCTGGACCCCGACCCCAGATCCTCCTGCTGTGGACGGAGGGGACCCGTGGGTGGGGGCAGGGAGATGTGGGGACGGGGCACTGAGTGCGGGAGCCCCAGGGAGAGAAGGGGCCCTGGGGAGATGGGGGTCTCGGGAGGTGGGTGGGCAGGAGTCCTGACAAGGTGAAGGTTCCTGGGGGGTAGGGTCCTGGGAGGGGTGTCTTGGGGAGTTTGGAGGTGGGGATCCCAAAAAACAGGGGTCCTAGGGAGGCAAGGCATGGGTTTCCTAGGGGTGAAAAATCTTGGGAAGCGGGGGTCCCATTTAAGTGCCCCCAAGAAGGCAAGAGGAAGGAGCCCCAGGAAGGGGGGGGTTCCTGGGCAGCTGGGGGTCCCGGGGGGGTCTCTGTCTCATTTTCTCTGTTGTCTGTTTCTCTGCCTCTTGCTTTGGCTTTTTGGGTCTGTCTCCTTGCTGTCCGGCTCTCCGCCTGTTCCCCACGGGGCCCCGGGTGGGCTGCTGAGCAGGGCAGCCTGGGGTTTCCCGTGGGCCAACAGGGAGCTGCAGGGAGCTCACGGGGCTTCAGTGCCGGGTTGCTCCAGCCGCCTGCCTGCTGCTGCTGCTGGCTGGCCAGGTGCCACCCAGGGTGGCTGTCGGCCGCCCGTCTCCCAAGGTCATGGAGGGAGAGGAGAGGCCTGGAGCTCCCGAGCCCTGGCCGCCCTGGCCCTTCCTGCCACCCCTGCAAGCTCAGCTCGACCCTGGACGTTTCTTTCCCGGCCAGAGACAGGGCGGTGTCCGAGGATGCTGGATCTGGAAGGGCCGCAAGCCCCTCGGGCCCTCTTCTCCCGCTCTGGGCCAGGCCCTCCACACGCGCCACCCCTTCCCCTACCAGGCCGGAGTTCCTGGTGTCCCGCAGCTGCCGAGGGGCAGCCCGGGGACCAGGCCCAGCCTGCAGCGTGAGGGATGGGGTGCTGCTTCCCCACGCGGGCTCGCAGGGAGGAAGACGGAGGCTGCAGGGCCCCAGGCCTCTCCAGGGGAGGCTAACCCTGCCCCGTGCTGACACTAGCTTGCTGTGTGACTTCCGGCGCACGCCTTCTCCCCCCCGGGCCTCAGTTTCCCTTCTCTCCTCTGGATCGCATTCCGGGCTCCCACGGGCCCTTCCGGCCCAGACACGGGTAACTCCTGCGGGGCAGCGGCCTCCGGCCAGAGCGGTCCGCGTCAGCCCCTGCCTCCGGGCCGAGCGGCCCACCCTCCCTCCCTCATGGACCCCAGGCCCGGCCCCTTGGGCTGCCGCGGGAGCTATTTTGGTTGCAGAATAATGTTTATCACTTCACACAGCAGTGGCACCCTCCCCGCCTCCTCCCTCTGTCCTGTGGACTCCGGGCAGAAAGCAGATTTTCTCAGGCCACTTTCGAGATTTTGATTTTCCGTTGCCCTTCTTCTCTCTTCCCCCTTATTACATTTTGGGCTCTTTCTGGGCTCCTGCAATGAGCATACATTTTCCCAGTGATATTTTTTTAATAAAAACCATCATTTATGATTATTTTTCTTTCCCACTGACTGTCAGCCTTCTCATTTTATTTCTTATCAGTACAGCTTCCTGCCTGCCTTGTCCCGCACGCGGACTGGGGTGTGTGTGCACATGTGTGTGCGTCTGGACCGGAGGACTGACCCCCAGAGCCGCGGGCCGTCCGTCGACCCCCCGCCCCTCTGCTCTCCAGGCCCCGCTCCTGAGCTTCCCCCTTCCCTTCTGCAGGTGAGTGTCACCCATGCGTCTTCCTCAGCTCCCCTTCCTCCCTTGAAGGGCTGAGGTCACAGAGGAGGCGGGCTGCCCTGTGGAGCCCTCGTGGGCCCTCGTGGGCCCTCAGGACGGTCCAGGACCGCACAGAGATCCCCGTCCACCCTGCAGACGTTATCCAATAAAGCAGAAGCTGCTGGCCCACCACACCCTTCCAGCAGTAGCAGGGGCGGGTCCCTTCATTCCTGAGACTCCATTTCCCCATCTTTAAGTAGAGACATACATAGATAGGGTTGTAGGTTATTCATTCGTTCAGCAAACAACAATTGAGGATCTACTGTGCGCCGGGACGAGCTACATGCCTGTCCTAGGGTAGGAACCAGCTCAGAGGTCACCTCCCTCCATACCAGAGCCCTGGGCTTCCCTCTGATTTTGCTGTGTGGCTTAGGCTGGTCATTGACCCTCTCTGAGCCTGCCTGCCTGTCCTTCTCTGGGCTTCCTCCACCATGGGCCGGACGTGATCCCTTCTGCATCTGCCTCCAGAGGCTCCTGTTTCAGGCCTCTCCCCAGCTGCCTGCTGATCACCCGGAGAACTCAGACCCGTCTTCGGGTGTCCGTGACCAGCTGGGCTCTGGAGCCCATGTTCATGGCGGGGAGAGGCGACACGTCCCTCCCACACTGGCCCCTGCTCCCTGGCGGCCCTTGGAGAGGGGACCCGGCTGGGTCCAAAGCCCCGGGCCACTGTCCCCGGTTCTGAGGTTGGCCCGAGGGGCGAGAGATGGGCTCTGCCTCACAGCCCAGCTTCTCCCAAACCAGCGGGAGAAGAGGTTTCATGAATATTCATATACTCAGATGAATATTCACAGTGATAATGATGCACCTCCTCTCTATCCCCTTGACCTTGGGCACCTCCCTTGCTTTCCCAGACGCCTCACACCCTCTCCCCTCCACAGACCCCTGCCTGCAGGCAGCTTTACCTCCACACACAGGGGCCGCCTGGCCGCCTCCAGGGAACCCTTGGTCCAAGAGGACCCCCACATGGAAGGGATCCTTGACCTGTTGCTCTGGAGGGCCAGCCTCCCATCTGCACTCTGGCCCCACTCCCTGGGCCTCAGGGCCTCCCTCTGGCCCCCAGAGGGTTCAGCCAGGCTCACTGCCCCAGGAACAAACAAGTCCTCTCTGATTCCACGTTCTGAGCACTCCATTGTGCCAGGACAAAGCTGGGAGGCTCAGGTTCCCCAAGGACACACCAGGACCGGACTTCGGTTACCTGTAACCAGAGAGGCCTGGGGTCAGGTGTCCCTGCTACCCTCCACACCTGCAACCAGGCCCTGCTCAGCTGGCTGTCCCTTGGGACCGGCAAGATGGGGGTGGGCTGAGAGCACTCCCGGGAGGCTGCAGGTGCAGCAGGGGAATGCTTGGGTCTGGGGAACTTGGGGGAGAAGGGGTCAGGGTGAGCCAGGACCTTCTCTAGGGCTGGGGCTGCAGAGGGAACTGGCCTTACTGCTCACACTGCATGACCTTGGGCAGGTCAGTCAGCTCTATGCCTCAGTGTCCCTCTCTGTGAATGCCTTCCACCCACTGTGTTCCTGAGTCAGTACTTGGCCATTCATCCAGAGAAGACCCAGCTTAGGGAGCAGGGCTCAAAGCCTCAGACCCGGTCAGGCCAAGCCCCGCTGCTAGCTGTCCCCCGTCGGTCCCCTGTCCATGCCCCCCAATTGCTCAAGAACAAGCCCACTGCTAGCTGAGACCCCTGCGGGTCTTTCCTCTGCCCATGCTGAACCCCGTTTCCTCCTTTGCTTATCTGGCTCTCACTGGGCTGTCAGCCGTGGGCATTTGGGGTCCCCACCCCTTCCTTGGGGTGCAGCCCCATCTCCCACTGGATGGATCCTCCTCTGGGGCAGGGGATGTGCTGGGCCTGCCGGACTTGCCTAGAGGGCCTCTGGCAGGAGCAGGTAGGTTGTCTGGAATTGTCAAGGAGGATGAGCCCCGTCCAGCACCTTCTGGAAAGTTCCCAGACACTGGGGCTCCCTTGGCCTGCGCGTCCGCCTGAGCGCTGACTTTGTCCTGGGAGCTTCGCCTGATTCTCCATGAGCAGCGGCTTCTGTGCCGTGCCCATGGCCTTGCATGTGAGCAAATTAAAGGCTCTGGGAGACTCGAACCCTCATCCCTGTGCTTCCAAGTGCACTCTCTGACCTCTGTCCTTGGGGCTGTGCCCTGACCTCATCGCGCTGTTTCGGTGCTTGTCCAAGGTCACACAGGGAGCAGGTGGGGACCAGGCCCCCCTTGCTGCAGTCTGCACTTCGTGCCACCTTGCCGGGTGGAGGACAGATGGAGGTCTCTTGCCTGTGGGTCCTGCTCAGGCTGACCCTGTGTGCACTCCGTAGCTGGGGCCCAGCCTGCTCCATGCTGTTTGCCTAAATTTGTTCAACCTCGTCTTCCCACGGGACCCACACGGCCACCACCGACATCTGTGGGGACACAGCAGAGGAATGCCTAATGAGGACTCGGCGTGGCCCCACCACGGAGCACAGGCTGGGACAGATGGTCTATCATTACCCATTTTTATTAATTACTGGCTCCGCGTGCCTCGACTGGCTCCCAAGCCCCAGGCCTGCCGGCCGCGCGCGCGGCCCCAGCTATTCTGGAAGCGGAAATGGCCCTTCATTTAGCTCAAAGTGTGCTTCCTCCCGGCTTCCTCTGAGAGCAGACGTTTCTGGCTCAGAGTGGTCCCCGCGGTACAAGGCCAGCCAAGGAGAAGCGAGCTGGACGCTGCCCCCCACCCCAGGAGGCTGGAGAGGGCCGGTGACGGGCAGCCCCGGGCGGGGGGCAGCCAGGCTCGGGGGCCCCTGGGGACCTAGCTCAGGGCTGAGGCTGCCTGTGGCCCCTCCTGACACCTGCCCTCTGCTGGCCTCTGGGAACGAGGGGCTCTTCCTCCTCCATCCCGCCACGGGGCGCACAGACCCCTGAGGCTGCGGCGGGCTTGCGCTCCCCGCCGCTTGTTAGGGTCAAGGTCAGCAGCCCTCCTTGTGCCGGCAGAACCCGGCCTGCGCTGGCCTGGCCCTCCGGTGCCTCATTTGGCTTCTGGCAAGTCCCTCTCTGCCTGTGGCCTCTGTGAGGAGTCCTCGCGTCCTGCTGGACCCCCAGCGAGAGGGAATAGACAGGGCATTGGGAAGACAGCGGACAGGGACCGCCCCTCCGGGGTGGGGAGAACCAGGACCCCCCCCACCAAGGGCCACGTCAGGGCCCACAGCCGAGGGCTCCCTGCCAGCCAGGACACGGAGTTCCTCCAGCTCTGCGTTCGGCCTGTTAGGCCGGGAGATAGTGGGACATGAAGCACAAGGTTTCTAGTCAATAAAAGGGCGCCTTGGAGGCTTTTTGTATCTTGCTGGTGCCCCACAGGGTAGGCGTTTTATCTGCTGCCCGCCTGATGGTCTGCCGTAAAGCTCGGTCCTCGCCCTGCTGGAGTCCATCACGGCCTGTCTGTCCCAGGCTTTGGCCTGCAGAGCCTGAGGAGCCGAGACACCCCAAGAAACAGGCTCCAGGAGCAATATGCTGGTGGCTGTGTGACCAACAGAGCCAGGGGAGCTTTGCAGAGATTCAGGGGAGGTGATGAGGTTGGGAGTGCGGGGGGGCTGGCGCATGGGACGTGCCCTGGGGGAGGCCTCTGAGGTGACACCACCACGGGCTGTCTGACATAAGCTGAGGGCCAGGAGGGGCTGGCCTGAGGAGCCACACTGTGTGGGACAGGAGAGGGTGTTCAGCCCTTCCCAAGACAGAGCCTCGTGGGCCATGGTAGGTGCATAAAGCCAGCAGCCTCCAGGGTGGAGCAGTGGTGAGCTCCCTGACACTGGAGGAAATCAAGCATGCCCTGATGCCCCCTGGGTGAGGGGGCTCGAGTGGGAGACATAGAAAGGCCAGTGTCACAACGGGAGAATTTTTACCAAATAATTATGGGAGGGTACAATATCCGGGAAGGAAGCAGTGGAGGAGACGATCTCTGGGGTCCGGGGATGGACCCCCAGTCGCCATCCTGCCTCTCACACTAATTGGTACTTTAATTGAGGCCGTGGGCTGGGGTCCGCGGCAGGAAGTGATCTCCCCAGAGTGGTTCCAGGTGGGATCAGAGGCTTGCAGCTGTAGATCGCAGCCCCGCGACCTGGAGGCGGCTCTCAGGGCCCATGGGCCCCCAGCCCAGCCGAGGCGCGTGGGGGTGCCTGTGAATGGGGGCCACGGCCCGGGCTCTTGTTTCTATACCTCTGACTGCAGAGCAGGCCAGAGAAGGGGCTCAGCCAGGGAGGAGGGAGGCGCTGGCCTCCTTCCTGGAGGAAACCTATCGCTTGCTTCTGTAGCAGAGGGAGGCCTGGCTGGGACCTCCTGCTTGTGCCTGGCTTCCCATCACCGTGGGGGCTCCAGGTAAGTGGCCCTTCCATGGGGTGGGGGGAGGAGCACTCTGGGAAAGGACAGCTGACACGGAGCAGGAGGTGGGGCGGTCCGCTCATGGGTGGTGGGGGCTTGGCCCTTCTCTGGGAAAGCCCACTGCTCTCTGGACTCCCCTGCTCCCCCCTGCCCCAGGCTCCCAGCCCATTCTTCCACAGTCTAGGGCCCCAGAGTGGGATCCAACAAGCTCCTCTCTGCAAGGCCCTCCCTGACCCCACAATCACAGCCCAGGGGACCGGCCATGCCTGGCACCTGGCCCAGCCCAGGACACCTGAGCTTGTCCTGAGGACAAAGGGGACGAGCCAGCCACAGTGTGGGAGGGCACATTAGCTAGATGGAGGCACGAGTGGGAGCAAAGAAGGGTGGAGGTGCAGGAGGATTGTATCTACGGGGCGGGCGGGGGCACGTTCAGCGACTGGGGGCCAAGGCCTGCCAGGGACTCGGGCTGCTGCTGAGGGTAGGGAGGGATTTGGGGAAGGCTCGCTCGGGCCACAGCATGAGGCAGAGAATCTCCCCTGGGTCCAGGCAGCTGATATCCTGGGCACACTGGCAGCCCCCGACTCCACTCTTCCCCAGGGAGTCTCTAGATCCTGCCTCAGGCACGGCTGGATCTATGTGCTTCGTGTCTCCTGTGCACAGGACCAGACCCCTCTTAGGAGCTCCAGTTGTTCCGTGTGGTGACCAACCTCTTGAGGCAGGGCCACAGGTCAGGGGCAGGAATGGTATGCTTGGAGGTGGGGATCAGGCCAGAGACTCATGCTCCGTGGACTGAGGCATCAGATGCATCCTAAACGCTGATGGGATGTTTGAGTTCTTGTCTCTGGACCAGGCAAGTGTGAGGACTCCAGTGTGCAGATTAGGGAGATGTTCAGGGGTGAGGCGGACAGAACCTGAGGCCAGTTCATCGTCCCGGCCAGGCAGGGGTGCTGGAGTGGGCCCGCTTTTGGAGGCAAGGAGAACCTGCATGGGGAGGGAGAGCAACATTACGTGCACCGAAGGGCCCATCTTGTAGTCTCAGACCTGAGAAGGGGAAGGGGGCCGGTGGGGGGGGGGGGGCTGCTGGGAGCAGGAGTCCCTGGGCAACCTTGCTGCCTTGCCCTGGGGCAGGGGGAGGTCCTGCTCAAGAGGGGAAGGAAGGCCACGGGGGAGGGGGCGCCAAGGTCAGGGGCAGGGCTTTTCCCTGCCACTTGATCCTCAGAGCTTTTGCCCCAGGCATTTGCCGCCTCCTGGAGGTCACGCGGTTGTCTGGGACGGAATTAATCTCTCCCTGGCATTTGCAGCACATGCTGGTGGTAGGGAATATCGGTGTCCAGGCTGTATGACCTTGGGCAAAGGGCTTGACATCTCTGAGCTTCCTTTATCAAATGGGACTAGCAGGTTGAGTTTCAGGGCTACTGAAGTGACCCAGATGGGGGTCACTTTGGGGTCCCCTCCCAAAAGATATGCTGGAGCCCTAACCCGCAGTATGTCCGAGTGTGGCCTTATTTGGAAATAGGGTCTTTGCAGCCGATCAAGTGAAGATGCAGTCATCAGGGCAGGTCCTCATCCAATATGGCCGGAGTCCTTGAAGAAAGGAGGGGGTGGCGGAATTTGGCCACCGAGACAGGCACGCACAGAGGGAGGAGAGGCCGTGGGACTGCAGAGGGGTATGCGCGGGCCGGGAACTGCCCAGGAGTCCAGATCCCTGAGGAGCTCCCGTGAGAGCTTAGGGAAAGGACACCATGTGCTTTGGGCCCCACGTGACCTCTGGTGGCTGCCTCCACCACGGAGTCTCTGGAAGGCCCTGGGGACCCTCGGGGGGCCAAAAGGTGGAGGACCCTCTACCTATTCGCTACCACCCCCCACATCGTTGGTCTTCCCTCCGCCCGCACCCCCCCCCCCCAGGAAGGAAACCCTGGTGGTTGAAACTATTTTTAAGAAATAAAGTCCACTTAAAAGCTTGCAAATGCCAAATACTTTCTGATGAAGGCCTGTTTCCGCAGGATGAATCTCAGAGGGTGGAGGGCAAGTGACCGGGGCCTGGAGCTTGGTCCCTGGCCTTCCATGCACAAGGGGTGTGAGGCCCTCCAGGACAGAGAGGAGGCCACCTTCCCACCCCACCTCTGCAGCTCCTGGGACACCAGGAGTGAAGCCCTGTCCCTCCGCCCATCTGTCTGTCCCTCCCGCTGCCATTCAGTCTGTGAATGTTGGCTGGTCATTGGTGGCGGCCCCCGTGCTGGGTCCCAGGTCTCCGTGTGAGCCATAGACCTGACAGAATCGGAATTAGACTTGCTATGCGATTTATAATCTGTTGGTTTCTCCCTGCTACCATCATATCATGTGGCTTCTCCCAGATACAAGACGCCAACACAGACGTGCATTTCTTCCGCCTCTGGCTTCCAAGGAGACAACATCACCTCGAGTCTCCTCTGACTGCCGTGCAGCCCCGAGAAGCAGGTGGGGACGGCAGGTGTACAGAGAGGGCTACCGGGTGCTCAGCCCCAGATGGATGGATGGGCAGGCTGGGATGCCTCCGAAGGGCACAGGACTGCTCAGCCAAGCAGAACAACAAATGGCCTCTGGGGTCCAGGGCATGGGGGAACTTTTTGGGGTGATGAATTTTCGTATCTTGATGGAGGTGTGCGCCGCAAAAAAGCACACGTTAGTGAGAACATTGGACCCCAACCCCCCCCCCCGGAGACTCGTACTGTTCATCATGAGTAAATGTCACTCAAAAGAACTTAAAATTCCATAACAAATATCGATCCCCAGTTCATGCTGTGCAAGCTGCATATTTAGGGGGGAAGGTGTCCTGATGTCTGCAACTTACCTGGAAGGGAGGAGAGAAACAGGGTAGAGCAGGTGCGCAGCCTAGCTGGGGGCAGGGGGTTGGGTTGTTCACCATAAAACTATTTCAGCTTATCTTTATACTGGAAACCCTGCAGAATTAAATACGAACAGCAATTGGGAAGAGCCCAGGCAAAGTGGACAAGCTGCTGGGACCTGGCCACAGGTCACTGACCATATGACCGTGGGTGAGCTTCTCAGCCTCCTGGCGCCTCAGTGCCCTCACTGTTAAGCGGGCATGGTGATGGTACTGTCCCCACGTGGCGTGAAAGGGTGAACATACAGTAAGCACCGGCATACAGCAGGTGCTTAATAAGTGTGCACTTTGTTGGTAGTATTCCTGAGCCTTATCAGGGGGCTCAGGGGGGCTGAGGCACGAGCCGGGCTTTGCATAGGGTTCAAGAGCAAAGGACCGCAAGGAGCCAGCGCCATTTTGAAAAAGAAGAACAGAGCCAGGGGATTCGTGTCCCGTTGTCAGAATTTCCCACGGTAATTAGGACAGTGTGGCAGAAGGAGAGAAGTATACAACAGTGGGATAGAACTGAGGGTAGAGGGGGAGGAATCATTTATGGTCACTTTCTTTTCAGCAAAGATGCCAAGACAATTCGGTGGGGGAGAGAACAGTCTTTTCAACAGATGATGCTGGGACCACTGGATGTCCACTGGCAAAAGAATAAAACTGGACCCCTACCTCACACCATATGAAAAAATTAATTCAGTGGACCAAAGACCTAAATGTAAGAGCTAAAACTATAAAACTCTTAGAAGAAAACAGGGGTAAATCTCAGTCTTAGGAAAGTCTTTTTGGATGTGACACCAAAAGCACAAGGAACAAAAGAAAAAAATTGGTCTTCATCAAAATTAAAAACTTTTGTCTGCAAACAATCCCAGCAAGAAAGTGAAAAAACAACTCATAGGAAGGGAGTCCATATTTGCAAATTATACGTCTAATGAGGGATTTGTGCCTAGAATATATAAAGAACTCATATATCTCAACAATAAAAAGATGAATAACCCAATTTCTAAAATGGGCAAAGGACCTGAATAGGCACTTCTCCAAAGAAGCACATGAAAAGTGCTCAACGTAATTAGCCATTGAGGAAACGCGAATCAAAACCAGGGAGAGGCACCATTTCCCACCCACCCGGGATGGCTAGAATCAAACAGACAGATAATAGCAAGTGTTGGTGGGGATGTAGAGAAATCGAAACTGTCACACAGTGCTCGTGGGAATGCACAATGTTGCCCGGGCTTTGGAAAACAGTTTGGGAGTTTTCCAAGATGCTAAACAAAGAGATAACCACCTGACTATACAAATACACGTGTAGGTGCGTCCCCAAGAGAGATGAAAATGTAAACTCACGCAAAACCCTGCTTGTGGATGTTCACAGAAGCATTGTTCGTAATGTCACAAGGCAGGGTGACCTGAATGTTTGTTCACTGATAAATGGACAATGTGGTCTATCTATGCAACGGGATCCTATTAGGCCATTTCAAGGAGTGTAATCGTGATATGCACTACAACATTGATGAATCATGAAAGCTACAGTGTTAAGTGAGATCAGCCGGTCACAGAAGGGCCACACGTTGTATGATTCCGTCGATGTGAAATATCTGGAATAGTCAAATCCACAGAAACAGAAAGTAGATTTGTGGTTGCCTACGGTTGGGGGTGGGTGGCGGGGAATGGGGAGTAACTGCTAATGGGTACGGGGGGTTCCTTTTGGGGTGAAATGTTCTAAAGCTGGACAGTAGTGAAGGTTTTACAACTCTGATATACTAAAACCCACTGAATTGTACACTTTAAACGGGTGAGCTATATGGTACGTAAATTATACCCCCAAAATGGTGTAGGACAGAAGAGCCTGACCTGCCGCTTGGGGACTCCTTAGGCAAGTCTTGGCCACCTCTTGATGTTCAGTCTTCTCTGTAAAACGGGGCAGGAAGATTTGCTTTCCTTTGTTCCTGTGGGGACCAGATGAGGTGACAATTGGAAACAGTTTCTCATTTTAAAGTTTCATTTTAAGATTTCATTTTGTATTTACATTTATTGAGAAAGGAAATGTATGCACATGGTACAAAATTCAAATGGGGACACAGTGAAAAGTCAGTCTCGTTTTCTGGGGTGATGGAAATGTTCAATATCTCAGTAGGGGTGGTGATTACACAGATGTGTACATTTGCCAAAACTCATAGAGCTGAACCCTTAAGAACTGTGAATTTCACTATCTGACAATAAATAACACATTAAAAAATATTTTAAAGTAAACCTCTTCCCTCTCTCCGCTCTATGTCTCCCAGCCCCCCTCCCCCTTCCAATTTCCCTATAGGAGGGAGGCACGGTTGTTGTTTCTAGTTCGGTTTGGTCTTTGCACGCACGCACAAAGAAAATATTTTGTTATATCCCTTTTGCACACAATGTAAAAAAAGAAAAAAAAGTACTACATACACCGATCTGCCCCTTGTTTTTTTCCCCCTACAAATATACCCAGAGATGAAATCAAACAGCGGTGGGCGGGGAGGGGGGTTAAAAAGCTGCACAGGCATCCGAATAGATGTGCTGGGATGCGGCTAAGTGCCTCTGCGGTCAGTGGGCGTTTCGGATCTTTCCGATCTGCTGCTATTACGAAGAGTGCTTCGGTGAATAACCTTGTGCACAGAATTATATCATTTTTCACAATTGTGAGCAGTATCTGGAGGACAGATTCCTAGAAGTAAATGCTGGGCCAGAAGGTATGTGTATTTGGAATTTTGACATTGTTTCAGAGGTTCCAAGAATGTCTGCTTCCCCACATTATTGCAGCAGGGTGAGTTATTAAGCTTTTTATTCTGCCCATGTGATGAGTGAAAAATCTCTCAAAGTAGTTTTAATTTGCATTTCTGCTGTTAAGTGTGAGACTGGGCCCTTTTTGGTACATTAAAGCATTCTTTCCATTTCCTTTTCTATTCATAACCTCTGACCAGTTTTTCTCCTCTTGGGTATTTTTCTTATTGATTTGTAAGAGCTCTTTATATATGGGGACATTGGCTCTTTGCTTGGGATATAAGTTAGCCATATTGTTTCTTTCATAGGTTCTATGGATGTTCGTTGTTACCGTGAAACTCTGGGCACAGGAAGAGATTGTCACTATTTTTCTCTGAGTACCATTTTTCAGGATAGGTGTGGGGAGGGTTCTGGTCCCCATGAATCCCAGACACTTGTGTCCCTGCCCCACGTCCAAGCACACCCTCTGGTGACTGATTGACCCCCTGGATCAGTTACTTGCAGCCAGGCCATCCTTAGAGGAGAGAAGACTCGACCACAGGGGTGCAGAGACCTGTAACCAGTCCTCTTTTATTCTGAAAACATGCTTGGTCACCCCCTCTGTGCTGGTCCAGTGTGTGGCACGGGGACTCATAGGTGAGTCAGACTCTCCTGCTCCCCTGAGCTAGCTCACAGTCCGGTGGAAGATTCAGTGTGGCGAGTCCTTGGCTAGGGAATCCCAGGGCAACCAGGGGCACAGACACAGATGGAAGGTGGCAGCCCCAGAGCTCCAGGGCCCTCCTTGCTCAGCTTGCCTCTCCCTAAAGAGCTTGGCGGGGGGCGGGGCGGTGTCCTCAGAGGGCGGTGGGTTGGTTTTAATAACAGCAAGAATCTTGCTGCCCCAGTTCCTGTTGAGTCGTGGTCTCCCTGGCAAATGGGAGCTGTGAATGGTGCTCACTTGAAGGGTGGCTGTGGGGGGCCCAACTGAATGGAGGCAAGCAGGAAGCACGTGCCTGACACGTGGGGCTGAATTTTACAATTCCACGTGGGTGTGCCAGCCTGTGTGAGGGCAAGGTGTTTGGCCTGGGGGGGCACGGAGCAGGACGCCCCTACAAGTGGCTACAGCAGCAGCAGGTGAAAGCCGGGCTGTGAGGGTGGGAGGGGGTGCCAGGGTGTTCCCCATCCGGCTGTCCTCCTAGCTCGCAGGGTGAGGTCAGGGCTGTGTGTGTCTACAACAGAGGCTGTGTGGGGGCTTTCAGGAGGAGAGGGGTGTCTGAGAGAGGAGACAGAGATCCTGCCTCACAGCAGACACCCGGAGGGAGGGCAGGCTCCAGCTTTATTTAGCCCAGAGAAAGACTCCCTCCAACCTCCTCCCCTGGGTCTGCCCTGGGGTCCCCCCTTCCCACCTTGAGGGGTGTCTGGGCTTTTGGGGGGCAGCAGCCCAACTCTGCCCTCCCTGAGAAAACAAGGGCATATTTCAACGTCTCAAGGAGCTGGAGGGGCAGTCAGGGGATGAAGCCCAGGAAAGGCCTGAATGTCCGGCAGGAGAGCCCCCCTCAGGCAGGAGCTCCGCTCCTGGGGAACCAGGTCAGGGACTTTCAAGGCCCTGGCGGCGCTGGGGAGAGAGGACAGGGGAAAAGGGGCTGCTTGCTGACCTAGGCTACAAAGCGGCAGTGCACCTCCATTAGGGACCTAGGGGAGAGAGACCCCGAGGCCTGCCTCTGTCCCCACCTCCCGTTCCCAGGAGGTCTGAGGGCCCCCGCGCCTGGACTCAAGGACAGCACAGCCCCAGACAGCGGCTCCGTCCTTGACCATCATCCTCTGGTCCAAGAATCCAGGGGAAAGCTGGTGGCATCCCCCCCACCCCCACGCCGCACTGTCCCCCTTTCGGGTATCGCCTGCAGGAACCTCGAATTTGGCAGAGGCCGCGGGGTGGGATGGGAGGAGCATGGAGGGTGGGCGCCCGGCACCGCAGGCTGGATGGAGTTTATGGGCTGCGGAAAGGCGGCTGGACTGGACCCGGACCGGAGCCCCGCGCCCATCCTCGGCCGGGACAGCCTTCGGCCCGGCTGCTCGAAGCCTCACGCGCCACTCCCACCCGGCCTCTGGCCTCCTCCGTGAGGGAAGGGCACCCTCGGGGAAAACCCCCTCGCCCTCCAACAGCCCCCTCCCCTCTGCCGCGCGCGCTCTCGCAGGCGCGCAGCCCGGCCCGGTAGCCCCTGCCTCCCTTCGCCCGCCCGGGCAGGACCGCGCCGCAGGTGCGCAGCGCAGGGGCGGGGTCCGGGGGTCGCGCCCCGCGCCCGCCGGGTACCCACTCGGCAGCTCCAACGCGGCAGCTCGGGAAGCGGCGCGCAGGCCGTGCCGGGCGGGGGCGCTCTTGAGCCTGGTTTGGAATTTTTACCCAGGGCGCAAGCCGCAAGCTGGGGCAGGGGCGGTGGGCAGTGGCAGCCGCGGCGGGCGGTGTGGCCGCTGGGTGAGGGCTCGGGGCGTCTAGGGGGCTGCGGACTTAGAACCCAGTTTAGAGGCCAGCCGAGTGATTTCGGACCCCCGGGTATTCCGGAGGCGAATGAAGGGGAAGGGGGATCGGCGGGAGGGAAGTCCGCCCAACGGAACCTTCCGGGAATCGGAAGCGGCCTGGCTGATCCCGCGCCCCACCTTCTCCCCAGCCGAAGGTGGGGGCGAGCAATGGCAGGGGTGGGGGTGGAGGTCAACGATCTGGGGGAGGCAAGTCCTTGAGGCCCCGACCGCCTGCCTTCTCGCCCCCCCCCCCGTGCCTAGCCCTCCCCGTCCCCGGATACGCGCGCCCCTGCGGGCTGTGCATTTGCACTCGCGGACGCGCGCGCCCACACAGGGTCCGACTTCAGGTCAACTTTCACGCGGCTCCCGGGTGTGTGTGCACACGGCCGTGTCCGCACGCGCGTGCACACCTCCGTCCCCGGTGCCCACCTCCCGTCGCCTCCCAAAGTCTCGACTGCTAGACCTCGGGGGCTTCTGCTCCAAGCGGGGGCCTGGGGCGGGCCAGGAGGAGGGGGAGAGGCAGCCTCTGGGCTCCCCACGCCGCCCTCACGCCGTGATCCACCTTCCCCTCCCGAGCCCCCTCGGGACACCCCCAGTCCACCGACGTGCGGGAGCCACACCGCCGCCCGCCCTCCGGCCGCCCCCGCCCGCGGCCCCCGCCCCTCCTGCAGCCCTCCCCACTCGGGCTCCTACAGGAAACCTTCGATCACGCTCAGAAAGAATGTGCTACAATCTCGGCGCTGCCGCGGCCGCCCAGACCGCGCCCGCGCCCGAGCCCGAGCCGGAGCCGGAGCCGGAGCCGGAGCCGGAGCCGCCGCTGCCCCGCCTGCCCGGCCGGCCCCGGGCTCGCAGCGCGCGGTCCCCGCCGCCGCCCCGCGCTCGCCCCGCGCTTGACGCAGTGAGCGCCGCAGCCCGGCTCCCGCCGGCTCCGCTCCGCTCCCGGTCGCAGGCCGAGCCCAGCCCGGCGGGCTCCGGGAGGGGCGGGCAGGGCGCGAGGGGGAGGAGATCTGTCTGGAGCCAGCGAGCCCGGCGGAGGAAGAGGAGGAGGAAGGAGGGGAAGCCGCCGCCGCCGCCGCCGCCGCGCTCCGGGGACCTGGGAGCGCGCGCTCCGCTCGCCGGAGACGGGGGCGCCCCCCGGCCCGCACCCGGGCCCAGGTAGGAGGGGGACGGTGGGGGGAGGGGCTGCGCGGGGCTGCGGGGGCGAGGGTCCCCTCTGCCGCAGCCGCGGGGCTGGTGGGTCCCCGCCCCTGGGGGAGGCGGGGAAGATGCTCTCCAGGGCGGCAGTGGGGGCGGGCGCGTGGCCCCCGGCGGCTCTTGCGGCCCGGGCCACCCAGCCCCTGCGCCCTGTCCTGGGCGTCCGCGCCGGGGCCGAGTCCCCCCCGCCCGTGTGGCTTCGGTTGCGGCGCCTTGGGTCCGCGGTTTAGGGGCAGCCCCCCCGCACACACCCTGGGTTCCGAGGCGGGCGCACCCGAAGTTAGCGGTCGCCGAGCGCCGGCCGGACAAACTTCCCTCCCCGACGCCGCGGCCCGAAGGCCCGGGACTCCGGACCCCTCGGGCCAGGAGGCGCCTCGGGGACCCCGAAACTTTCCTGAGCGCTGTGAGAGCGAAGGGCGGGCTGGGCAGGGAGGGGGGACGGGGTGGTCTTGCCTGCGAGTGCGTGGTGGTAGCCGCGGCGCCCCAAGTTGGCCCCGGGACTGCCCCCCCAGCCTGGAACCCCATCTCTTAGTGGAGGGCGGGCAGGGAGCGGACTAAAGGCGCCTAGCCTTCGCGCAGCCAGGATGGGGGAAGCAGCACTCCGCCCCGCGCCTCTGGAGCCCTTGGAGGGGGTGTTGCAGGACAGCCCCCCCTCCGTTCTCCGGGCTCTGCCCGCAGCTGCCGAGCCCGCGGGGAGGACCCGGTTCGCTGCTATTAATAGGCGCCTGTGACCCGAACCTTTCCAGGCCCGGGAAGCTGCGAAGCTGGGCTTGGCTGCGGGGTGGGGCGGGACCCCAGGCCCAGAACTGGCTCCCTTCCCGGCTCTTATCGTCTCTATCCTGTCGCTCTTCCCTCCACGCCCCCCCTCCCCGCTCTCTTCCCAGTCTTTCCATCCCGGTCTCGGGTGTCGACCCCCCAACTTTTTCTCTTCCTAAACTGCACGGTGTGGCCTGTGGCCGCCCCGTCAGTCGGGGGCCGGGCCAGATTGGCGCGATCGGAGCACAGTCCCCAACAGAGACCTCCTCAGCTGGCTGGGTGTGGGGTTCCTGGGGCCAGACTGCCAGGGATGAGTGGGGACTTCCTCCCATCAGCGCCTCTTCTCCCAACCTACACAGCGGCGCGCGATACCTTCGCACCCCACCCCCCGCAGGCTGGTCGCTGCCCCATTTAAGGGGCAGTGGGGAGTGGGGTGGTCGCCGCGGGCAGCCTTGGGGAGGTGTGGAGGGCAGAGGGGACTCGCGAAGCTCCGGAGAGGGTTTTGTGCAGGCAGGAGGCAATGCCCTGGTGGCCTCCCTTCCAGCGTCGCCTCCGCACACCCCCGAAGGCCCAGGAGGATTCCGCCTCCTCCCCCCACCCCATCCCAACACTCAGATCTGAGCTTGAGTGGATTTGAGGATTTGGGGGGCGGGGAATATGGAATACTTCTTCCCGTCTGCTCATCTGCAGAGCCCAGCTCCCAAGCAGCTTGGGGGTCTTTGTCCCCCAGGGCTGGCCGCCGGCCCCGCCCCCTCCGTTAACTCGGGGACCCCAACGCCTTCCAGCGCTCGCTTGCCGCGCTCGGCAATCTCAGAGCTTTGGTGAGCGAGGTGTCGCATCCTTTCCTCTGCTCTGGGTCTGGGGGTGGGGTAGGGGGCGTGGATCGCGGTCCTGGGTCCTTAACAGATGTCCTCGCGGCTGCGCCGGCGTCTCTGTAACAGATTTAATGACTTACACGCAGACCGCCAATCGGCGCGGCCACGGGGGAGGGGCGACCCAGCTGAGACTCAAGGGACGAGGTCGCAGCCTGAGGGCGCAGCCTCTGCTCGGGGTGGGGGGCGCAGAGGCAAGGACCCCGACGCCGGCCGTTCAGCCCCGCCTCTCATCCTCTGCGCCCCCAACTCTGGCCTTTGCTCTCTGCGCCTGCCCACGGATCCTCCGGTTGTGGGGACCTTCCCGCGAGGAATTCAGTCCCGCCTCCTTCCCAGCCCCCCATTGACCTCTGAGTCCCTCCTTGGAGCCCCGACCCTAGGCGCACACATACTTGCCTCGGGGTCGGCCAGTGTGGGTCAAGGGCGTGTTGAGGCCTCTGGCCTCTGCTTGCACGCCTCAGAAATGGGCTCATAGCCCTTGCTACAGGGGAGTAGTGAGAAGGTCGCGACATAAATTTGGGCAGGCGCCTAGCACAGTCCCTGGCACACTGGAGACGTGCATCAAAAGCCTACCGGATCCTTCCAGAGTCTGGGGGAATCAATCAGAAAGGGAGGGGGTCGGTCACCACTGGCAGGGGTTTGCCTAAGAAAGGCTGCACGGGGATCTCGGATCACTGCTGTGCATTTTCTTTGCAGAGTGAGGCCAGAGGCTGGAAGGTTGCTTTCTGGAACCTACTAAGGTGACCAGGGTTGCCTCTGGGGGAGGACCAGTTTGATCCCCATTCCAAGCTGCAGCTGGAAAGGCCTCGTGAACGGCAGGGAGGAGAGGGGAGACTTGTCACCACCCTCTCGGTGCCCTGTGCCCAGGCCTGGCATATCTTGAGGCTTGCAGTACCTATTTGATGATAAGCAGGGGCCTGCCCTTGGCCTGCACCTGCTGGGACCAGGGGTGTGAGTAGGGGGCAGCCCAAGGAGAAAGGCTACATACAGCTCAGATGCCCTAAATGGCCCAACAGCCTTTTCCCCCATGCCTCAGTCCTGATCCTGGAGCCATATGTGACTGGGCCACATTCCCCCCCTCCCCCGTTCTTGTAAATAATCATGGGGGCACACCGGCTTTTGTCCTAGCACCCCCTTTATGCATCCACCCTCAATGGAGCTCCAACAGACAGGTAGGAGGGGGCCATAAAGCACTAAATCCCTAAATTCTGGCCTGGCAAGGGGTGGGCAGCTCAGAACCCACTCCCCCCTTCCTGGTCAGCCTTCTGTGCCCAGGCAGGGCTGGGGGGTGGGGCTTGCCAGTCCATATAGGACTTGCTTGTGCTATGGACGTTCATTCACATTCTCTCTCCGGTCCCCACACACTATAGGATTTATCTTGATTTGCTGCCTTTGAATTGAGTCAACTCTTTTGTATGCTCGGTGAATTGCCCAGCTGCTGGCGGGGAGCGGAGAGCGTGCCGGGGGTACTGAGGCCGGGAATCATAGGCGGGCGGGGGACAGGAAGCGGGGAGGGGGCGCGGGCGCGGGCGGGGACACAAGCAAGGGGGCCCTGAGCTGGGAACCCGGCTGGCCGAGGGGCATGCCCAGGCCTGCCCGGCTCCAGCGAGGAGTCCGGAGGGGTCGGGAGGCTCCGTCGTGGGGGTCGAGGCTGCCCCTCGGCCTCCGCTTTGGATGGGCTGTGTGACGTGGGGCAAACGTCAAGGCCTCTCTTGACTCAGTTTCCTCGCCTGTAATATGCGGGAAGAGGGGCTTCCGCACGCAGGTTGTGAGGGTCAAACTAAGCGGGAAGAGTGTGCGAGAACCCTCGGAATCATCCCAGAGGTGGGGGTGAGTGAGGGAAGGAAGGGGAGCCAGGGCTGGGGAGAGGGGGCGACCCTGCCTGTCCCCCCCCCCCCCCGCGCTCTCTGCCCCCAGATCCTCCTCTTCTCCAACGAGGGCCGGACCGACGGGCCCACTCGGGCCTGCGAACGCCCTGGCTTGGCTTCATGTGGCGGGGGTCGCGGGTGGCTCAGGCCATCACAGCTGTCGCGCGCTGCCCCCCGCCCCCACCTGAATGTGGGAGGAAGGGCAGGAGGGGACCGCGAGGAAACCAGCCCTCCTGTGCTTTCTAGTACCCCTCCGCCCTGCCCCCTCCCCCCGCCCCCATCCCCCGCCCGGCGGCCGGGAGGGAGGCGAGCGGGGCGGGCGCGGGCTCGGAGCCGGACTCGCGCCGGGAGCGGGCGGGCGGACGCGGGAGGGGCGGGGGGAGGCGCGGGGCGGGGCGGGGCCGCGCGCGGATCGATGGGCGAAGCTGGGGAGGAATCTCAATCCCCGGAGCGAAGTTAGAGCCTGGAGGACGGCGGCGGCGGGCGCAGCCCGGGAGCGCGGCCCGGCGGCAGGTAAGCGCGGCGCCCGGGGGCCGAGGCCGAGCGCGGCGGGCGCCCGGCCTGGGGGCGCGGGACCCCGCCAGACCCCGCGCGCTGCCCCTGCGCCCCCAGCCCCGTGCGCCCTCGGAGCGCGGCGGGCAAAGTTGGAGGAACTTGGAGCGCGCGCGCGGCTCAGCCGGCGGAGCGGGGGTCCGGGCTGGGGTCCCGCTGCCGCCCCCGGTCGCTGCTGCCCGTCGCACCACTGCTTGCTCGGGTGGCCTTGTCCCTTCCCCGTCCTCTCTCCCCTCGGCGGCCCCCTTCGCCGTCCGCGCCGGGTCCTGCGCCCCAGAGCTGCTGCTGTTCCCTGTGGCCGACCCTCCGCGGCCTTGGGTCCGCGACCCCTGTCGGTGTCCGCGGCACCCCCCCCCCCCCCCCCCCCCCCGGCGTCGCGCTCCTCCCCACCCGGCGCCCGGACGGGTCCGGCCGCTCTCGGGGGAGGGGCCGCATTCCGCGGTCGCTGCCCGGGAGTTGAAGCCCTGGCGTGGGGGTGGGGGCCTTTGCCTCTGAACTTGGTGGATACTCTCCACCCCTCCCCCGACCTTGGACCCGTTCTCATCGTCATGGCTTTTGGGAGGTGCTGCTGGGCTCCCTCGCCCCAATCTGCCTCTAAAGACAGGAGTCCGCTTTCGATCCTTTAAGATCTTTGAATCACCTGCTTGCAGCCCAGGGTGGGGTCCCTTTCAGGTGTTCCCCCTCGACACAGACCCCGAGGGCCTCTGGCATCAAAATCAGAATCTTCCAAGCATCAGCTGCATGACTTTGGGGCGGGTTACCTCCCAGAGCCTCACTTTTCACGTCTGTAAAATGGGGGTATGATGATAATGTGTACTTTATGGAGGAAACACCACCGTGAAGGCTTAGCACTGGGAGGGCCCCGGAGGCCTCTCCTCCAGGCTTGGGAGACCAAGCCAGGTTTGCACTGCCCAGCAAAGCCTCAGGTGTGAGCTGCTTCTCTTTGGGCTGGTCCATCATGGAGCCCTTGCTTGGATGCAGCTGTATCTGCCTTTTACCTGCTATATGGGGCTGGGGCTGTGCAGAAAACATTCGCCGGGTCTCAGATCCTACGAGCCTTGGGAACAGGAGCTTTAGAAGTGTGCAGAGTGCAGGGAGTTAGAACGGCAAACCTCTCCATTCTGTCTTAAACGGGGCCATTCTCCAAAGAGACCCCAGCCTCTGCCCAGCCCCGAGAAGGAAGGAGAAAATGGGGCTGTGTTGTTTTAAGCCACAGAGACTCTGATCTTCCCTACCTAGCCAGCCCCCTGGCCTCCTCTGCCCTGGGTCCTTGCAGCTTTCAGCTTGTAACAGCCTTCGGGGGTGGGGAGGGAACAGAATCACTGCCCCATGCCAGGCTTGTGCCCCACTTTGTCAGAAGAGGAGAAATACCCAGAGCTAGAGGGACAAACTCCAGACAATGGGGCTTGTCAGAAGGGAATGCCCACCCTTACTCTGGGTTTAGGGGGTTGGAAACAGGCCAGGACCCCAGCCAGCACTTTGGTCCCTTGTATTCCTGGGCACATGCAGCAGGGCGGTGGGGGGGGGGGGTCTGAACACCTTTCAGTGGACAGACGACCTCTGAATCAGAAAGGTTGGGAGCCATGCCCTCCCCGTATCAGCTGGACCCTTTCCTGGGGACAGCCGTGTAGCCCTCCTGGTGGTGATAGGCCGGTCGCCTGTGTAGAATTGCCGAGAGAAAGCAATTCTTGATTCTTAAAAGCCAGGATAGGCGCCTCATCTGAAGGCCTGGCAAAGGGGGGTTGGGGTGGAGGGGTGGGATGTGGTCGGTGCCTGCCCCTGTGGCCAGAGGAAGGGAGGAAGAACAATGTTCCTTTCCTCATCACCCCCACAGAACTCTGTCTGGGAAGCTCAGAAATTCTTCCAAATGCCTTTGGAGGCAGGTGCCCCACACCTGGGCTGGGGAGAGGCGCTGCGCCCTCACCTCCCTCCCTACCCACCCCACCGCCCCGAAGAAACAGGTGGTCGGAGTCCCCAGAAGAGCCTAGGGCCAGAGCTCGGACCTTCTCTTAGACTCTGGGATTTGAATCTTCGGACCCTGAATGTCTCCTCGTCAGCATCACCTGTTTCAGGGGAGAAACATTAGTGAGGCCAAAACTGTGGCAGTGACTCAGATCAATGGAGTCAAATGGGACCGTCTGCCTGGGTCCCACATCTGTGTGTCTCTAGCACACACGTGTGGGCACTCACGCACACACACACCGCTCTAGATTTCAGTGGGATTTTCTAAACCCTCAGGAGCCAGAGCCCCCACCCCACCCGCTGTGCGTTCCCCCTTAGGGGCCCAGGGCCCGTTAACAGAGGACCCTATTCCTGAGGATGCCGTGACAGCAGGGGAATTTATGAGCAGAGGTGCATGGACTTGGGGTGTTTGTATATCTCTGCAGGAAACAGGCAGACCGTGTAGATGCCCAGGTGGGTGGCGGATAATACATACGGAGGGAGGATGCAGGATGAAAAATGCCCGTGAGTGACAGGCAGGAGATAGATCTCCAGGGTCCGGTGATGGGGCCATAAATTTCCGGGCGTGAACCTGGAGCGGTTGGTGGTGTTGCTGTGGACATTGGATACATTTCTCATCTCTGTGATCCCCGCCGTGCCCCCCACAGCGCCCTTCCCTTTTCGTTTGTTGTGGATTCCGATTTCTTCCAACAGAGGCTCGGGTGTCCACTGGCCTTGGGTGTGTGGCTGATGGTGCCGCCCACGCAGGGGACTGCAGCTCTGACGCGGAAGGGACCTTGCTGTCATCCGTCCCGGCACCTGCTGTACGTGTGGGGAGACTGAGGGCGGGCTGTTGTTTGAGGTCGCACAATGAGTGGGGGCAGGTCCTGTCCCTGTGTGGTGGTTTGGGGCTTACCTGGCAGGCAGGCACAGCCTCTGCTGGGGACAACTGTTCCCTGTGCACCCCCCGCCCCCATGCCCCCCTGTGCCAGCGTGGGCCCTGGAGGGGAGCAGGAAGTGGGGTGGAGCTGTGGACACTCCCTCCCCCTCCACCCCACCTGCCCGTGTCTGGCCGGCTGAGACCTGGCTTCGCCAAGCTCTCCTGAGGGAGAGGAGGGGTTAGACGGACCGTCCTGGGACCCAGTGGCCATATGGGGGCAGGAACCAAGACTCCTAGCCGTTCGAGCTGGAAGAGTCCCTGAAGGTTTACTCAGAAAACATGTTGAAGACCTACTGTGCGCTCTGCCTGGAGTCTTGGGACGGGACCACGACAGGGCTCTGCTGTTGGGGACACAGATGATAAACATGACCACACGAACATATACACACAGGCCCCTCTTCCAGAAGGGTCTAGCATCAGCTAGAGGTCACACAGCAACGGGGTGGTGGAGCAGGGCTGGAATCCTCCTGGGAGGGAGGCAGGAGGTGCTTGCCTCCTCCAGGCTGGCCTCGGGCTTGGAGACTAATCAAGAACTGAGACCCAGGGCAGCAGGGGCCCCATAGGGTTGACTGCTTTCTTAGGGTCAAAAATGGGCCAAAGCTTGGCTCCCTGCTCTGGAGGAGCAGTGGGGAGACTGAGTCACAGAGGCTGGCCCAGCATCTGAGTACTGGGGCCAAGGCCACAGTAAGGCCTTTCAGTGGCAGCCCACCTCCCCCCTCCCCCCGCCCCTGACCCTGGGGCTGTTCTGTGGTGCTGTCCCTGACTCAGCCCCCTCGGGACGCCTCCCTTCCTGCCTGACAGTGAGCCTTAGTTCCTCAGAATTGAAGGCCAGTCTTGCCTTCAGGGTTTCCCTCCTCTGTGAGCTGGCCTCCAGCCCCTCCTTGGGGGATGGCTCTGCCTCAGGCTTGGGGGCTCCCAGAGGAGGGGTCGGGCCAGCCCCTAAACGGTAGGCAGCATTTGGATGACCCAGAAGGAAGGGGCAGACATCTAGGCTCAGGAGCCTTTGTGGGGAGCAGTGAGCAGAGCTGGGAGAAGGGTCTTTGCAGGCAGCTGGGCAGTGAGGGTGCAGACCCCACCCCAAGGCCTGGGGGTGCCGTTCAGGGCACCTCCCTCTGCCGGCTCTGGGGATGGGCTCCCACAGCCCCGGGGTTTGGCCTCCCCATCTGTAATGCCTCTGCACCCCAACAAGGCTGGGCAGTAGAGACCAGTCTGGGCACCCATGCGGAGGGCAAAGGGTGAAGAGGGTGGGGGACTGAGCCTTGGGGACCATGCAGCAGCCCACCGGCCGGCAGTATGGGTCCGTGGCACTCCATGGTGCCTCTGATTCTACCCTTCCGTTTAACAGATGGGGAGACCGAGGCCAGATAGTGCAGCCGGCCGGCGTCAGCAGATGGGAGCATCCAGGCTCAGCCCTGCATCACACCTCCCGCTCCCCCTTGCAGAAGCAGAGGGTCTTTTCACAGCTTCCTTGCCTCACGGATGGGGCTGCAGAGGCCCTGCCCGCCGCTCTGCGGGGTGGGGGTGAGGGTGCGCACATAGCAGACTGGCCTGTGGGCTGCCCGCCCCCCTCGACATCCCCCCAGACACTCAGCTCTCTGCTGTCTGCCCCTCCAGTGGCTACCGCAGCAAATCGGCATTTAGGAGGCCCTGGGCCTTGAGAGCCGTCCGTGGTGCTGCAGATGGGCACCGTGTGGCAGGAGGCCCGGGCCGGCCCCGGAGATGTGCCAGGGAGTCGGCCTGGGCCAGTGGGAGCCCTAGAAGATGAGTGGCAGCCCGAGGCTCCCCCCTGTTCACCGACAGATTCCGGTTGTATCTCCAGCAGGATCCAACTGAGGCACCTCCTTGTCATTAGCTCCGTTTAGTTTAAAAACCACAGAGACACAAAGGCAGGCCACCGGGCGCTGCCCCACGCTCAAGCATGAGGACGGCTCGGCCGGCTCTGGGGGCGGGGAGAACTGCGTCTAGGCAGGGGGCTCTCGGGGACCCTGACGACACGCAGTCTGCGCTGCGGGGAGAGGGTGTTGGCTCCCTGCTCCTTCCCGAAGGCCACGTCCACTGACCCATTCCTTCATGACCAACATGGAAGCCCGAAGGGCCGGGGACCTCCCGGATATGTCTCGTGAGCCTGCCCGGGTCCTCCACCATCCCCACGAGGGGTATCCCCTGCTTCTGATAGCCCTACAGAAGCTTCTGGAAGGACCTGGCTGCAGGTCAGGGGGTGGCTGAGCCTTGGTGCTTTCATCTGTCAAATGGGTCTAAAGCACAAGTCGGTCCTCGGGTGTTGGGGCTGGGAGTGGAGTCGGGGGCTGGGGCACCACGGGCCCCGGTCAGGAGGCTGGGGTTGTGGGCTGGCTTGCCTCTCCTCACGGAGCCCGGTGTGTCTCTGTAGCAGAAGGGTGGGCTAGGGTAGGTGGCCAGCTGTGGTTGAGTCTGAACGGACGCGAGTTCCATGGAAGACAGAGTTGCTACTTCTGGAGTCCCCAGCCCCACAACCGGCTTCCTCGGGGAGGCCCTGGCTCGGCCCTTGTGTCCCTCTGTGCCCTGCCATACAAAGAGGCAGGGACAGAGGGTGCTGGGGAAAGGACCAGCAAGTGCGAGAGCCGTGGGCAAGACCAGCATGGCCGAGCACCAGCAGTGAGAGGCCAGGGGGCCCCGTCTGGGAGGGTGCCAGTCTGGCAAGAGCTGGGTCTCCTTCTGTTTGCCTTGGGGAGCTTTCTGGGGAGTTTGACGAGGATGGCTTCTGTGTTTAAGGGATCCCTCTGTCTGGGGGCGAAGGCAGGAATTTTAGGGGCATGAGTGGGAACGAGGCACCCAGCTGGGAGTCTCTGCCGATCTGGGAGTTGGGGTAGCCCAAATCAGGCTGATGGCGCTGGTGATGGAGAGACGGGCAGGCTGCCTCTGTTTTGATGTCGCCTAAAAAATCGGAGCTGCGTTCCTATAGAGAAAAATATCCTGTAAAGCGAACCGTTCTCCCATTTATATCCGTTATGAAATGAGGCATGTGTTGTGCAGAGAACAGGATTGTGTAAAGCAAATCCTCTTGCCCCTTTGGCATCCGTTAGCATTTCAGAGATGTCTTTCTGGGGGAGCTGAAACCCCCCGACACGGTTGGGTAGGAAGCCCCCGGGGTCGTTTGGCGCCAGGTGCAGGTGGAGCGCAGGGAATGTTCGTGGCAGCCGGCAGGCGAGCTTCCTTTTGGGGACGCGCTCCTCAGATCTGGGTTTGCGAGTGAGCATGTGTGTGTCGGGGCGTGCGCTCTGTGTGCACATGTGTGCGTGTGCATGGGCTCACACGTGCACCACGCCCTCCTGGGGGAGCTGCTCCCTCCACTTCCTGGAGTCAGGAGTGTGCCGTGGCCGTCGCCCGACGAAGGGCACCTTCCCGTCCGCGTCCTCAGGCTCAGGGCTTAGACTCTGGGAAATGAATTTGTTGTCTGCTTTTTTTATTTTTTGCAAACTCAGTAGAGCAGACCGAGGGTATAAAATGAAGGGTGCCTGTCGGGCTCCCGGGGCTCCCAGAGGCCCCCCGCTCGGACTGCCCGTGCCCGCGGGCCTGGGGGAGGAGGGCAGGCCAGACGCGGGCCTCGGAGGCGTCTGCCGTCTGACAGACGCGGGCTTATTTTGGTGTCCTCATTATGCTGTCCCTGCAGAGCAAGAACATGCTAGGTCTGAAGGAATGTGATTCGCCAGAGACAGCTTTTTAGAAAAACAACTCACCAGAAACCCGGTGTTGCCACGGGCCTTAATCCACACGCGTCGGGGCTGGAGCGGGCAGCCGCGCCCGGGAGGCGAAGGCACCCACGCTCTGCCGGGCACAAGGCACACGCACGCACACGCGTGTGCACACGCACACAGAGCCGCATTTACACACAGCCCCACTCCTGGACGCAGCCTCTCCCACGCTCGTGTGCACGTGCAGGGGCCCCGCATGCTCTCATCTCTCCCGTGTGCAGACCTGCATCTGGCGCTCACTCGGGCACAGGTGTGGGGACGCACACGCCTCACGCCCGAGCCTGGACGAGTCTGCAGACGTCGGCACGGGCGCTGGTGTTCTTGAGGACGCGTACTGCAGGACACAGCCACGTCCTCCGTCTCACACCCTCCTGTGCAGTGAACGCGGTGCTGGGGCTTTCACACGTCCTCGTGCACCCCCGGGCATGCTCCAGCAGGCCCACGCGCCCGGGTGTGCTCACGCCGTGCGTGTTGACACACAGGGATGCGTTTCTCTCTGGTGGGGCTGGGAGGAGGGCTCCTGTGGGCGGCCTGTGCGGGTGGGCACGTGCAGCTGGGGTAGGGGGTTCACCTTCACCGGGCCAGGCGTGGCACAGAACCTGGGGCCAAGGGCCAAGGGTCCCGGGTCAGGCCGTGCCCTCGCGGGGCCTCCGGGGTAGACAGGTGGGAGGTGGGCAGGCAGAGGGCCTGCTGCTCTGGAGGGGAGCACGCCATCCACACAGGGCCCGTCGTGTTCACCGCTGCAGAAGGCGGGGGGCAGTGGGAAGCCCAGACCCTCCATGGCCCCTGTGCCTCCCTGGTCACACAGCCGGGAGGTGCCAGGATCCAAGTTAGGCCATTTCAGGCCAGAAGCGCTTCCAGGTCCCACCCTCCTCTGAGGGGAAATGTCTGGAAATGCTGAATTCAGGGAGAAAACCCCCATTGCGGGGACAGGAGATGGGAGGTACTTGGTGGGAAGGAGGAAGCTGGACTCTGCTTCAGAATCAGAGCTTTGGGGTTGCTCCAGCTGGGGGACCAGGCTGGGAGGGGCAGGGACCCGACCCCCGGTGCTTGGCCCCATCTGTCTGGCTTCCTCAGCTGCCCCCCACCTGCCACTCGGGACCCTCGGCTCCTGTCCTGCCCGCCGGCCCCAACCTCCGTCTCAGTGGGGCTCCTGCAACCACCGAAACTCACACCCCCTGAGCTGGGATGGTTCACATGCGCCGCGGTCCTGTGCCGTGTGCAGCCGTCCCAGCACCCCCGGCATCCTCATATGGCCAGGGAGGGAGGGACCGTGTGCCCATTCCACAGACGAACAGACCAAGGCACAAACTGGGAACTTGGGCCAGGCTCCCTGCTCACCAGAGCCCGGACCTGCCCGTCACAGACACCCGCCACCCCAGCCCACCCCAGCCGGCCCTCTGCCCATTTTACAGATGGGTCAGCTGAGCCTCCTGGAGGAGGGAGAAGAGTCAGTGGCCATTGCCAACCTGGAGCTGGTTCTGGCCCTCGATGCAGAGGACCCAGGGCCCGCCCTGGGCAAGGGGCCGCGGGACGGGCTCGTGGGGCCCAGGCCGCCCCCTCTCCACTCCTGCCCAGAGTTCTTTGTCGGACACAGTCAGCAGGAGTCCAGGAGCGAGGCAGCTGTGGAGTTCGATGGTGGGGAAGCAGCCAAAGTCGTAGGGAAATCACCCCTAGGTCAGGTTGGAGTGAAATCCTAAGGGGGACAGGGCGGCAGAAGCTGATGGCCTTGGGGGCTTGTATGGTGTTCTGAAGGGACTGTGGTGGTCAGGAAGGCCGGGTCAAGCAGAGGCCGAGTGGCGTGCGTGTAGCGTGTCCTTCTTCAGCCGCTTGACGGAGGTATCGTTCACCTACCGTGACACTGGAGGTGTGCGAGCCTGCCCGAGGGCCTCCTCTGTGGTTTCCGCGCACTAACGGAGGTGCACGACATGGCCACAAGCCCATCCCCCCAGAGGTCCCCATCCATCCGAGCTCCCGCCCTGGCACGGACCCGCGGCTCTCTGTGTAGACTCACCTTTTCTGGACGTTTCCCATCAGTTGAATCCTACAGCGTGTGGTCTTCTGTGTGTGGCTTCTTCCACGTTTTCCAGGTTCGGGTTCGCGCATCCTACAGCGCGGGATCATAGCTTGTTTACTTTTGGTGCTGAATAGGATTCCATTTTTCACTATACCGAGTTTTATTTATCCGTACACCGATTATGGGCATTTGGATGGGGTGGAGTTTGGGGCGAGTGTGAACAATGCTGCTTTCTTTGGTGTAGAGGCTTGGTGTGGACGTGTGTTTTCATTTCTCGGGCAGGGTCCCTGCAATGGAACATCGTATGGTAAGTTTATATTTACATTGTTAACATGCGGTCAATAGTTTTCCCAAGCGGGTGCGCCACCTTACATTCCCACAGCAATGCGTGAGGGTCCCAGCTCCTTGGCATTTTCCAGACCCTTGGTGATGCCAGTCTTTCCGTGGTAGACATTCAGGCCAGTGTGTCCCACGGTGCTTTTGGTTCAAGGTTCCCTAATGATGCATGACGTTGAACGTTTTTCATGCACTCATTAAGTATTCATATTACTTTTTGGATACAGTTTCTATTGAAATCTTTTTGCCAAGTTAATGGGTTTGCCTTATTGAGTTTCAAAATGTTCAAAATTATTGAGGGAATTCTTTATACATTCTGGATACAAGTCCTTTATCAGAAATATGACTTGCAAATACCTTATTCCCAGTCGTAGCTCATCTTTCAGTGTTTTAAAGGTGGCTTTTAGAAGTTTTTATTTATACTAGAGTCTGCTTTTGTCCATTTTTCCCCCTTTACTGTGTTTCTTTTACATTTTTGGTGCTTAAGAATTCTTTGCTTAATCCAAGGTCACCAAGATTTTCCTCTATTTTTTTTTTCTATGAGTTTTATAGTCTTAGCTCTTACATTTGGGTCTTTTGTCTATTTTTTTTCCCTAAGACTTTATTTATTTATTAGAGAGAGAGAGAGAGCGCACAAGCAGGGGAAGGGGCAGAGGGAGAGAGAAAGGGAGAAGCAGGCTCTCCACTGAGCAGGGAGCCCGATGTGGGACTTGATCCCAGGACCCTGAGATCATGAGCTGAGCCGAATGCAGACGCTTAACTGACTGAGCCACCCAGGCACCTCAACTGGTCAATTTCTTAGATAATTTAGATGATTTAGAAATGTAGAAAAATTTAGGAAAAAAAAAAGCCTGCTGGGATTTTGATGGGCTCATGTTTAATTTCCATCAATTTGGGAATATGAAGTATTCCAATCCATGAACATGGAATGTCTCTCCATGGATTTAGATCTTTAATTTCTCTTAGCAATTTTTTGTTTTCCATGTGCAAGTCTTGCTAATTAAATCTCTTTTGTTAAATTTATTCCTCAATATTTTTTGATGCTATTGTGAATGGAATAATTTTCTTAATTTCATTTTCAGATTGTTGTTAGTACATAGGGATAAAATTGAGTTTGGTATATTGATCTTTTATCTGACGATCTTGCTAAATTTAATTATTAGCTAGTTCCAGTGGACTTTTTATGGACTCCTTAGATTTTCTTCATACAGAATCATGTCATCTGCAAATAGGAGAGTTTTACATCTTCCCTTTCAAACTAGATTCCTTTTATTATTTTTCTTGTCTTACTGCACTTGGTGGAGCTTCCAGAATCATGCTGGAAGGCAGAGGTACTTTGCTGCTGGCCTTATGGGGAAAGCTTTCTGTCTTTCGCTGTTAAGTATGATGTTGGCCATGGTTTTCATAGATGGTCTTTTTGGGCTGAGGAGGTGCCTTGTACTCCTGGTTTGTTGTGTGTGTTTATCACGAATGGGTGTTGGGTTTGGTCAGGTGGTTTTGTTTTGTTTTACTTTTTGTATCTACAACATGATCATGTGGTTCTTGTCCTTTTGTCTATCAGTGTGGTATGGGACTAGTTATTTTCAGATGCCAACCCTAAACCTAGCCTTGCATTCCTGGGGTAGGTGCCACCTGTATAATCCTCTTTATATGTTGCTGGATTTCATTTCCTAATAGTTTGTGAAGGATTTTGGCACCTGGGTTCGTCAGGGATATCGGTCTATTATTTTCTTCTGATATCTTTGACTGGGTTTGGTATCAGGGGAAAAAAAATACTGCTCTCATAGAATGAATACGGGAGTTTTTCTCCCCTTTCTTTTCTGAAAGAGTTTGTGAAAGTTCAATATTATTTCTTTAAATATTTGACAGAATTTGCCACTAAAGCCATCTGTGCATGGGCTTTTCTCTGTGAGGATAATTTAAATTATTCATTTAAAAATGGCATAAGTCTATTCAGATTTTCTTGCATCAGTTTTGATAATTTGTGTCTTTCTAGGAATATGTGTACTTCATCTAAATTGTCTAACTTGTTGGCATCAAGTTGTTCATAATATTCCTTTATACTCCCTTTAATTTCTGTAGGACTGGTAGTGATGTTTCCTCTTTAATAACTGACTTTGATAACTTGTGTCTTCTTCCCCTTTTTGTTCTTGGTCAGTCCAGCTAAAGGTCTCTCGTTTTTGTTGATCTTCTAAAATAACTGAATTTTGGTTTCATTGATTTTCTCTATTTTCTTCTGTTTTTTATTCCATCAATCTCAGCTCTGATCTTTATTATTTTATTTGCTTTGGGTTCAGTTTTCTCTGCTTTTTTAGTTTCTTAAGGTGAGAACTTAGGTTATTAAGATTTTTCTTCTTTTCTGATATAAATTGAAATCTATAAATTTCAAATGAAGCCCTACTTTTAACTGCATATCATAGATTTTTGTACATTCTGGTTTTATTTTCATTGAATTAAAGACATTTTCTAATTTCCTTGGTGATTTTTTTTGTCACGTGGGCTATTTAAAACTCTGTAGTTTACTTTCCAAATATTTGAGGGATTTCTCATGATTTATTTATTTTGTTCATTTCTTTTCAGTTCCATTGTGGTTGGAGACTATACCTTCTACAATTTCATTCATTTTAAATGTATTGAGGTTCATCTTACAGCCTGGCACATGTCTGCCCTGGAGAATGTACCACATGTGTTTGAAAAGAATGTGTGTTCCACTGGATGGAATATTCTATAAATGTCAGTTTGGTCAAGTTGGTGATGGTGCTGTTTGTCTTCTACATCTTTGCTTGTTTTTTGACTATTGTTCTGTCAGTTATTGAGAGTGGAGTATTGAAATCTCCAACTATTGTTGAATTGTCTGTTTCTCCTTTTAATTCTTTTTTTTTTTGCCTAATGTATTTTGGTTCTCTTTCATTACAGGCATATACACATATAATTGTTACATCCTCCTGAGATATGGACTTGTTTATCATTATGAAATGTCACTCTTTGCCTTTGGTAATCTATCTATCTATCTTTCTTTCTTTTTTTCTTTCTTTCCAGAGAGGGAGAGGGTGGGGAGGGTCAGAGGGAGAGGGAGAGAGAGAACGTTAAGCATGCCCCAAGCCCAGCATGGAGCCCAACACGGGGCTGGATCTCATGACCCTGAATCATGACCTGAGCCCAAATCAAGAGTCAGAGGCTTAACTGACTAAGCCACCCACATGCCCCAGCCTTTGGTAATATTTCTTAAAGTCTATTTTGTCTGATAATTATGTACCCACTCCTGCTCTGTCATGCATACTGTTTGCATGTATTTTCCCATCCTTTTGCTTTCTTTCTTTCTTTTTTTTTAAAGATTTTATTTATTTGACAGATAGCAAGAGCAAGAACACAAGCAGGGGGAGTGGGAGAGGGAGAAGCAGGCTTCCCGCTGAGCAGGGAGCCCGATGCGGGGCTCGATCCCAGGACCCTGGGATCATGACCTGAGCCAAAGGCAGACGCTTAACGACTGAGCCACCCAGGCGCCCCCCTTTTGCTTTCTTTTATTAAAAATTTTTAAATTTTATTTATTTATTAGAGAGAGCGAGAACACAAGAGGGGGTAGGGTCAGAGGGAGAAGCAGACTCCCTGCCGAGCAGGGAGCCTGATACCGGACTCGATCCCAGGACTCCGGGATCATGACCTGAGCCTTCAGCAGTCGCTTAACCAACTGAGCCACCCAGGTGCCCTCCCATCCTTTTGCTTTCAACATGGTTGTATTTTTGAACATAAAGTGTGACACTTTTTAGATGATCTGTATTTGAATGTTGTGCTTTTAACCCAGTCCAACAATCTCTGCCTCTTGATTGGGCTGTTTAGTCCATTTACATTTAATGTATTTTGTATTTGACATGGTTACACTTTTCTTATTTTTTACATGTCTCACCTTTTCCCCCTTCTTTCTCTTTTCCTTTGTTGCCTTCTTTTGTGTTAGGTAAATACTTTTAGTGTGCTATATTAATTCCTTTGTTAATTTTTTAAACTATATCGCTTTGTTTTCTTAGTGGCTGCCCTGCGGATTACAATATGCATCTTAACTCATTGCAGGTGATTTCAGTTTAACACTAATTTAATTGTGAAATATGGAAACTCTGCTCTGGTATAGTCCCATTATCTCTTTTGTCCTTGTTCTGTTATTGTCATATATATTACATTAATATATGTTATGACCCCAACAACATAGTGTTATGATTATTGCTTTATGTAATCTTATGTTTTTATTTTAATTTTTAATTTTTTAATTTTTAAAAAAAGACTTATTTATCTACTTTAGAGGAAAAGAGAGAGAACACAAGCTGGGGGGAGAGCCAGAGGGAGAGAGAGAATCTCAAGCAGACTCCAGAATTCTGGAATTCCAGAATTTCCGTTTTTTTGAATAATCTCTCTCTTCGAGGTTCTCTATTTTTAAGTCATTGTCATACTTTCATTCTTTAAACACAATTGTCGAACAGTTTTATGATCACTACCTTGAAGTCTTTGTCTGCTATGTGCAACATCTTGTGACATTCACTGACAATTTTTATTGACTGTTTTTTATTCTGAGTACGAGTTACCCTTTCCTGTTTCCCTGCATGTCTTGCAATTTGGGGTTGAACATGGGCATTGTAGATAATATTTTGTAGAAGCTCTAGATTCTGATCTCCCCCCTCCCTGACCCCAAAGTTGGTATTTTTGCTGGGTTTTGAATAATTCTTCTGGACTAAAACATTGAAATCCATTTTCCCCTGATGTATGACTGTTGATGTTTCTGTTTTGTCGCCCTCCTCATTTTAAATCCCTGCTATTATATTTAATTCTGGCTTCCCGAGGATCATCTCTGCGTCTGCTTAGCTTAGTGGTCAGTCAGTGATTGGTCAGAGGTTGTGTGCCTGGAGCCTTGTTGGGCTTCCACTCTCTGCTGATGAATCTGCATGTGGGTTTAAGAACACGTTTAAAGACCAGGCAGTTTTCAAGCCTGCTTGGTATTTACTTTCTGCCAGAACCTCTCATGTCTGTGCATGTCCGCAGGCTCTCAGTAAGCCAGGGATATGTGAATTCCATGGGCCCTCTCTGCTCTCTCTGGGTGTGTGCTGCCCATCAGCTGGGTGCACAGGGAGAGCTTACAGAGCATTGCTACACTGTCATATTTCATGTCTCTCTCTGTCAGATTTCCAGCTAATCCACTGGTGTGTTGCTGCCCGAGCCAGGATCACAGCCTCTGCCGGGTAGAATCTCTGGCTTCCCCCATTCACTCGTGCCGAAATTACCACTTATCACGGATACCACTGCTGCTGATCGTGAGTTTTGCGTCTTCTGAATCAAATCGGCCTCTGGCAGTGAAACTTCTAGTGTCCATGGCCTGCCCTGTCCTGTGTGCCCTGTTCTGATGATGTACCTGCTGAGCTGGGAGAGGGGAGGTGGAGGGAGCAGTTTCAGGCAAGAACACCACCTTTACCCTGTCAGATTTTCATGCAGAAATGCCTTTGGTCAGTTTCTAGGACGCTGAAAATGTTATTTTTAATCGTTTTGACTAGTTTTATAGTTGGTTTGGCAATAGGATTTGGTGACCTTTTCACTATAGCATGCCACAAGTCCCACCCTGTAGTAGTATCGTCTGAGAAACAAAACTCTAAAAAACTTAGCGTATGTGGCTCTGTAAATGATCACAAAATGAAATTCATGGAAGGACCATCTAGGTTCAAGAAATGAGACATCACCTGCATCTCACAAGCGTCTCCGCTCCTTCTGTCATCACCACTCCTCCTTACTCCTCAAAGGGAAACACTTTCCTGATTTTTAATGCCACAAATTAGTTTTTCCTGTTTCTGTGCTTTATATGAACGGAACCACACCTTATGTGTTCTTTTGAGGCTGGCTTCTTTGTTCAACAAAGTAGACATGTGAGGTCCCTAAATGTTGGTGCAACATTACATAGTACCCTGTTTATCTTGTCTAACATTGACGTATATTTGGGCTGTTTCCGGTCTTCAGTGCTTACGGATAGTACTGTTGTGAACATTCTTGTACTTGCCTTTCATGGGACAGATACCTAGCAGTGGGGTTGTAGGTGTGTTCCTATGTTGGATTAGAAACTGCCAGATAGTTTTCAAAAGTGGTTGTATTGATTTTTACAGGACTGTGCTTCACCTTTCAGAGGCAGTTCAGTGCTGGTTGTCCCTCGTCCTTGCCAACACTTGATATTCGCCGGTCCTTTGAAAGTTAGCCCTCCTGGCGAGCACCTTTTCATAAGTAGATTGGCCATTTGGATATTCTATTTTGTAATGTATCTGTTCAAAACCTTTACCCATTTTTTTCTACTGAGAGGTTTGCCTTGATCTTACACATATGTAGAAGTTCTTTATATATCTGTAAACACTTCTATTCTTGATTATGTGGGTTATAAATATCTTCTTCTATTTGATGTCTTGGCTGTTTACTTTTGTGGTTATATCTTTAAAAGAGAAGAAGTTCTTGATTTTAATGTAGTCCAAGTCATCTTTCATGGTTAGTGCTTTTTGTTGGCTCATAACAAAATGTTTTCTCATTTCAGGTTCTCAAAGATGCTCTTCCATGCCATCTTCTAAAAGCTTTATTGTTTTACATTTGACAGATTTGTGGCCCAACAGGCATTAATTTTTTAACCATGGCGTGAGGTAGGGATCAAGTTTCCGGTCTTTCCGTGTATTACTCCAGTTGATCTTACATCTTTTATTAAAAATACCACCCATTTTTGATGGCATCATTTATTTAAACTTAATTTTGTTTTGAGATTACTGTAGAGTCCCATGCAGTCATGAGAAATAATTCAGAGATGTGCTCTTTATCAGTTCACCACAGTGATACCATCTTGCAGAACTGTAGTATAGCGTGACGACTAGGACAGGGACAGTGATACAGTCCAGACGCAGAACATCTCCATCGACATGAAGTTCCCTCTTGTTGCCCTTTACAGCCACACTCAGCTCCCTCCCCCCAGCCCCATCTCTGATCCTGGTAACCACTACCTTGTTACTCATTTCTGTAATTGGTCTTTCCAAGTATGCTATAAAAATGGAATCATAGCCTATATAAATTGGGGATTGGATTCACCCAAGTTGTTGTTTTTATCAGTAGTCCATTCCTTTTCTGACTCAGTAGTAATTTCTGACTCAGTAGTAATATTTCTTAACCTTAGCCTCTCTACATGGCACACGATATATGGTACGTATGCGTGTGTGCACGTGCATGTGTGTGCCTTGGAGTAAGTACAATTTCAGGGCTCTGCAGGATCTTACTCGCTATACCAGGCATATAATGTGTCTGCGGGCTGAGAGTACAGATGGACAAGTGAGGGGACCAAAGCATGGAGGGACACACAGGGAAAAACACCGATTCCCAGCTCAGTCCCTACAGCTATGGTTGCTAAGGAACCATGCATGTATTTCTGGGTATTTGGTATAATTGGGATTTGCCAGTTGAACCGGTTGCCCTGGGATCTGCAGAGGGCTCATCCGGGGAGGCCTAGTCCCACCTTTGCTGGTGGCTGGAACCCAGTGCTCCACAGACCCTTGAGAAGCTGTGGATTTGGGGGCAAGGGGGAAAATGTATCTTGTTCCCCTATTTTTAGTCATGTTGTTGAATCCCCTACCCATATTGTCCGTTCCTAGTCCTCTGAGCCAGCCAGTTTTCCCGGTGGGGCCCAGTGCAAAGCCTCTGCTGTCGTGTGCCCAATATAGGCGGAGACTCTGAGGTTCTTGACCAGGCTCCCATGGTCCTGAAGCAGGGTCAGTGGGGGCTGCAGGGCTTTGCTGGTACCTTAGCTTCTGGTTGTCTCCCAGGGATCTCGAGTGGGGGAGAGGAGCTCTTCCTCAAGCAGGCAGGAGTCAGAGGCAGAGCCAGGGACAGAATGGGTATTCCCAGAGCTCTTGAAGTCCCTGGCATCCTGGAAAGGTCAGGGGTCAGGATTTGGGGACCTGGGCTCTAGCCCTGGCCCACGACTGGCACACTGTATGCTTGCTGCAGTCCTCATATATCCGTAAGTGGGCAGGTAGGTGGGTGAGGTGGCAGGTGTGTACATGGGTGGCTAAAATGGATGGTGGGTGGGTGGGTGGGTGGTAGAAGGATGAATGGGTGGATGGATGAATAGATGCATGAATGGCTGAAAGCTGGATGCACAGATGATGATGGTGTAGATGATGGACAGATGCACCTGCAGGGATCGGGAAGGAGAGTGTCGGTATGGACTTCCAGGAGCTTGGAAGAAATGAGAGCGAGAAGACTCGGCTCAAGAGATTAATGCTGTCAAATGGCAGATAGAGACCCTAGGGCCCAGAGAAGTGGCTTGCCCAAGCTCACAGAGCCCGGTAGGAGCAGATCTGAGGCTTGACACCTCCACTCAGCCCGAGTACACACTCAGGTTTCCTTCCACCGTCACCCCCACAGAGGCGGGGAGGAGACTAGGGGTCAGGTCACCTCATGTGGAAGCCGACAGCGGTCCCGGTAGAGTCCCTCGAACTGCCGGTAGGGCAGTTCGAGCCCTCCCAGGCCAGTCAGCGGATCCAGGAGCAAGGTTCTGGGCTCCGGGGTCTCCATCCACGGCTGTGGTTAACTGCTTTGCACCTCCTGGCAGCAAACATTGATTCAGCACCTGCTTTGTGCCTGGTCCTGTGTTAGACCCCGAGGGAACCAGAGTGGGTAAGACTCTGTGATCCCAGACATAAGGGGATCTGTAGCACCCCTCCCCTCAGGTTTCTTATCTGTAAAGGGGAAGGTTTAGGACCCACACATCTGAAGGTTGCACTGGGCTGGGATTCCCAGCTCCCCAGGTCTTCATCCACCCGGCTCTGTGTCCACAAGTTGGCTGCTGAGGCAGGTTTTCCGTGGGCATCGGGTGGGCAGTGAGAGCTGAGGGTGTTAGGGGAATCCGTGTGGACCTCCCTGGGTGGCTGTCTTGGCCCCACACCCAGGCTGCATCTAAAGGCTGGGCCAGGGAGCCCGGGAAATGTTTAACTTTGAAAAATGGACCTTCACAGCTCATTAGGCCTCAGCGGCGTGGCCCGGTGCCTCAGGCGGCTGGGGAAGAGGGAGATGCCACGGCATGAAATCACTGAAGTATTTGAAGGCCAGTTCTGCATTCCTGACCAGCAACGTCAGCTTGCCGGGATGGGCTGGTGCATGGGTGCCCAGGGCAGCCAGGACAGCCGGAGTGGCTGGAAGGGATGGTGCCGGCACCAGGGACTCCTGTCATCCCTCACTGCAGGCGGTGACCCAGTCCCAGGTCAGACCCTCCGAGCATCTGCCGTTCCCCGGCTCTGTGACCTTGGATAAGCCATGTCTGACTCCAAGCCTCAGTTTCTCCACCTGCCACCTGCACCGTGACTTATGAGCCAAGCAGAAGACAGGGTGGAAATGGAAGCTGCCTGTGAGGGGCGGGCAAGGGGCTCTGTAGCCTCCTGAGGGCGTAGGGAGCTGTTCTCTTGGAGGCAGAGGGGCTGTGGGCACCCCCACCCCGATGCTGCAGCCATATTGCAGTTCTCAGCGCCGGTCACTGGCCCCGGGTGGCTCCGTCCGGCCTGCCCAGCTGAGACTGGGCTCCCGGAGGCCCCTCATAGAACCATTGGTGGTTGCAGGGACAGGCGAGGGTGCTGTGCCGATCGGGCCCGAGGTCCCTCCCTCTGTCCTCACGTCCACTCACTGTCCATCCTGGGGCGGTGCTTCTCTCTCTTCAGCTGGGCCGGAGGGCCCTGTGGCTCAGAGGCAGGGGAGGGGGCGGCGCTGGGGAGGGGAGTGGGTTGTGGGGTGTCTGAGTGGAGCCGAGGCGGCCAAGAAACACTGGAGCTGATCAGCGGTGGCCATGGCCGTGATGGTCCCGACACGGAAGCTGTGTTGCAGGAGCATCTCCTCGTTGTGTGTGTCAGATGCAGAGCCGGACGCAGGAGGCGCCTGGGGCCAGTTATCTGCATGCCGGTCCGCAGCTGGAGGGGCAGGCCTCCACCGGACTCTTGAGGCCCTCCTGCCCCCACCCCCACCAGCTCTGGAACTCTCTGGGGGCTCGGTGACCTTGCACAAATTAAGTGCTTTCTCCGAGCCTCTGTTTCTTTCTTTTTTTTTTTAAAGATTTTATTTATTTATTTGAGACAGAGAGAATGAGAGACAGAGAGCATGAGAGGGAGGAGGGTCAGAGGGAGAAGCAGACTCCCTGCCGAGCAGGGAGCCCGATGCGGGACTCGATCCCTGGACTCCAGGATCATGACCTGAGCCGAAGGCAGACGCTTAACCGACTGAGCCACCCAGGCGCCCCGAGCCTCTGTTTCTTTAATTGGAAACTGGGAGAAGCTTCCTGGATCCCTATCCCGGAGTCGTGGGGTTGAAGGAGAGTAAAAGCGGGCATCTTTCCTTTCCCAGAGCTGGAGGGGACAGTGGTCAAGGCTGCGTGCATGTGCCCAGCCTGCGTGCTCCCGTGTGGACATCTCAGCGGTGGCCACAGCGCCCTACGAGCACAGACAGGTGTGTCCGCACGCTCCCGGGGACCCGTCCCCATGGCAACCCGGGCGCAGAGCAGGTGTCTGGGAGACCGAATTGGTGCTGACAGGTGGGGCCCACGTGACAGGCTCCCTGGAGGCGACCGAGCCAATCAGGGCCCCTGGGCCGAGGCTTCGGGAAGATGTGAAGGTGCTTCCCTGTTCGTAGCAAACGCTGCGACAGACTCAGCCCCGTTTGCGGCCTCATCCCGCTTTGGGGAAAGGGAAGCTGAGGCCTGAGCCCGCCCAGCAGCCGTGGGCCCGCCCCGCTCCATCGGGGAGAAGCGGGACTCCGCCCGCACCCACCTCCAGTTCCCAGCCGTGACTCCCTAGTCCTCGGCTGAGTTTTCCTCCGCCGAGCGGCCTCCCCGCTTCCTTTGCCGTGTGGCTAAGCGCCGAGACCTTTGCTGCGAGAACAGGCGGCCCATGTGCGCCCCGCGCGGAAGTCAGGGCTCGCTGGCGGGTTCCCATGGCAACAGCAGTGCCTAACAAAGGGCCGGGAGGCTGGGGCTGGGGCTGGGCCAGGACCGAGGAGGCGATCCCCGGCTTCTCGGTCGGTCGTCCGCGGGCCAGAGCTGTGACCCTGGGAGTGGGTCCCGAGCATCGTCCCGCTCCCCGCACGCGTCCACCCGCCTGCCCAGATGCACAGAGCCTCGCAGGAACGAGGCGGGCACCAGCCCTGGCCTCTTTGGCAAGCTTCGACTGGCTTTGGGGGCCACTGGCCACACACCGGATCCACCGGGGTCCCATGACACCCCCTGGGCGGCTGACCCTGCAGGGCTGGAGGCCTTGGAACGTGCCCTTGAGTTTCTTGGTCTCGTTGGCACTGGCCCAAGATTCATTCCTGGAAAAAAGAAAAAAAGCCCTTTCTGTCAGACTCTTGTCTCCCTGACCCCGGCCGGCCACAAGCCAGGGCGTGCTGCCCACGCGGGACCACACGGTGCTGGGGCCTCCTGCTCCACACTGGAGCGTAAAGTACCGTGGAAGCCAGCCCGCGGTGGGCCTGTGCGCCTTCCTTCTCAGTCCGCACCCGGAGACATCAGAGGTGCACGTTGCCGTGAAGGCGTCAGGGTCCCCAGAGTCCCGTGCGTGCGCTTGGTGTGTGCAGGGACGGACTGGCCCCGTGACCTCAGAGCCCACCTCCCAGCCAGCCAGGCCTGTGGCCAGTCTGCTCTTGCTCAGTGGATCCACTCAGACGCTCCTGCTGACTCGGGTGCCGGGAGCCTTTGCTCCCTCCACGCCTGTGAACCGGGGGGGCTCCGGTCCACAGTGAGGGGGACCCCACGGGCTCTGTCCAGGGCCCTCCCGACGCCAGCCCACATCCTCTCCCCTTGGGTTGTACCCACAAGGGTCATGGGCCCAAGTGCAGGGCAGGAGCTATAGCTCGTGGACGCGGGCCCGCTCGGGGTGTTGCAGGTGGGGAGAGGAATGGGTGCAGCCCCGCCCCCCGTGGCCCCTGCTTTTAAAACCTGGCTGGTGTTGGCTTAACTGATCCCCATTCATTCATCCACAAACGTTCCCTCAGCAAAGCTTGTTGGGACTACCCAGTGCCAGGCCCGGGGGTTACAAGACACAGTCCGTGCCCTCGTGAGGTGTACATTTATTGAGCTCCTACTGTGTGCTGCATAGACCCTGGGGCACAGCCATGGAGGAGAGGAATGTGATTCCTGCCCACACGGAGCTGACAGCCAGTGGGGGTGACAGGAGCGAGCGAGGAAGTAAGAAAGATGCTGGAGTGACCGGGCTCTGCAGAAGTCACCTGGGTGGGCAATCTACTGGCAGCCACTGGGTCGCTTCTAGGTGGGGCAGCCTGGGAAGGCTTCTCGGAGGAGGTGACATTGAGCTAACCAGTCCAGGCCGGGCTCTAAGGCCGAGCCCTCTGCCACTTAGTTTGAGACCCTGAAGAAGCCCCTGCCCTTCGTGACCTCGGTTCACCAGCAGGGGTGTGGAGAACGTGCCCTAAGCTAGAGAGAAGGGGACTAGATGGCCCTCCTCCTGGGGCATAGAGGAGAGACTCCCCCACCATTCTTGGTGGGAGAGAGGCTGAGTCAGGCACCAGAGGGGGCAGGGGCTGGGTCTCATGCCTGCATTGCCCCCTCGGAATGAAGACGAGGCTCCAGACAATCCTAGGACAGCTGCCCCTCCCGCCCCCTCTTCCCCTGATGGGGGTTATCTGGGCTGTTAGCGGGGCCCGCGGGACAGAGACCAAGCCTGGGCCTCACTGAGCTTCCACTCCCCTTCCACAAGCTGGAACGGAGGTGGGCCTGGGGGTGCAGGGGGTGTCTGGGTCTGGATTCCTGTCCCAGCTGCCCTCCCACTGTCCTCAGGGCCTCTGGCGCTGTTACCTTAGCTGTCAAAAGGGTTCAGGGTAAGAGGACAGTTGGCCCCGGGACACATCTGTGGAAACCAGCATCTGCCAAATTTGCAATATTTCCCCCGTGACTTCAGGCCTTTTTCAGGGGTGACCCCCCAGCCCCACCTGTTCTTCTGGGAATGGGTAAGGTTTTGTCATCTCCAGCAAACTCCCTTGTGGATCGGGAACGAGGGTGCCAAGAGTGGCCCATGGGCCTCTCCACCAGGCGCCATGTCCCTCAGAGAGGCAGTGCGCCTAATGGGGGCTGCTGATCAGCGTGAGAAGTGGGGAGTTCCTGCTCCTAGAATGGGTCTCAAGAGACAGGCTTCACCCCCTAGGGTCGGGCTGGTGGTATATGAGAAATAAGGCCTGAGAGGTAGTCAGGGCCCCCTAAGCACATGGTCGTTGCCACCCTCATCACCATGAGTGCTAGCCTGGAGGTCAGCTCGGAGGCAGTGGGAAGAGAGACAGGTGCCCAGGCTGGCTGGACTTGGGCTGGGGTCTAGGCTTCAGCGCCAGCCTGGAGAGCCTTTAAGACAGGACAGGAGGGGGTGAGGGGATGCGGCTGACTCCCGGACCTGCTTCTGAGGGGCGTTTTCCAGGGTGCCTGCTCTGGGCCCTTCTGGAGGCTTCACATCCGTCTACGTGCCTACAATGCAGTATCTCACCAAAGTTTTAGCCAATTAGAGTGCGAGGGGACCTCAGCCTCATTTCAGCAAACAAGAAAATTCTGAGCCTCATTTCTGTGTTTCTAATAAGCATGTATCAAATTTACGGCTTTTACATACCCCTGGTGAGGCGAGAGCCTTCTGGGGATTCCTGCCTTGGGTTGCTGTGGTTTCTCGTCTCTGCTCGCGCCTCGAGCTCCCTGGGACTTCGCGTGGCAGGTCGGCACGTCGGTCCCGTCAGGAGGGAGGATCCGGTGGCCGACCTGACCGCGGTGCGCTAATCAGCATAAACACGGGTTATTTGGGCCAGGCATGTAAATGTATATGACAGTCTTTTACTTATTTATTTATTTATTTATTTTTAAGATTTTATTTATTTGACAGAGAGACAGCAAGAGCAGGAACACAAGCAGGGGGAGTGGGAGAGGGAGAAGCAGGCTTCCTGCCGAGCAGGGAGCCCGATGTGGGACTCGATCCCAGGACCCTGGGATCATGACCTGAGCCGAAGGCAGACGCTTAACGACTGAGCCACCCAGGCGCCCTACTTATTTTTTGATTTTGGAAGGCTTCTCTGTATTTCTTCCCTGAAGGAGGTCTGGAGATGATGCTACACGGTGGAGACAGAAGTCATGGTTCTGCCGCCTGGCGCTGACCACATGGGCGCTTTAGAGAGTGTCCTTCTGGTCTTTTTTTCTTTTGAGATGAGAGTCTGTTACAGAGTCGGTATCCATCACCCCTTTAAAAAAAAAAAAACTTGTAAGAAATTGAAACGTAGCCTGTGTACAGAAAAGTTCCCTAACCGCAGGTTACCACCAAGCGCATTTTTCATAAGGTCTAACCAGCACCCTAGTCCAGAGGCAGAATGGCCCGGCCCCCCGGGAGCCTTCTCGGGCCTTCCTGGGCCAGTCCCCTCCCAGGGCAGCCACAGTCCCGGCCTCCCCAGCATCGTTCTGTCCATCTCTGCATGCCCGCGTGCACGGAGTCGGATGCTGTGCACTCTGTATGTCTGGCTTTGCTGCTGAGATTCACTCACCCTTGCGATTTTCCCATCTTTACTGCTGTGTAGACTTCCCGGGCACGGAGACACCCAGTGTGGGAAGAATCAGCCCTTCTCCCACGGCTGGACACTGAGGCCGTTTGAGTTTGGGCTGCCCTGAATAGCACTGCTAAGAACCTCGCGTGTGAAGTGGGTATATGTATCTCCGTCTGGGAGTGGACTTGGTGTGTCCGATTGTTTACTGACCCTGAACGATTTCCAAGTTGCAGAATATTCATCAACATTACCGAAATGACCGTGCAGGATTCAGTAAGGCTTTGCTACAATTGATTTAGTCATTCTCCTGCTATTGAGCACTTAGGCTGCTTCCCCCTTTTTATTTCTTTTCTATATTAAGTGGCCATGGAAATCTTTGGCCATACATTTTTTTTTTTTCTCTCTTTGGGGTTATTTCCTTTCGATAGTTTCTTAGGAGGAGGACTGTTGGCTTGAGGGTGGGGGCTTTCCTCCCACACCCCCGTGATTTTTACAGTTGTGAGAGGTAACTCACTATGTATAGGAAAATAGGGAAAGATCACATAGAAAGAACAGAAGGAATAATCACTGAGTGGACGTCTGTGTCACCAAGGTCAAGGTGAAGACATGGAGCCTGGTCGGCCCCCGGGAGCCCGCCCCAGCGCTCCTCCCCGATCACAGCCCTGTTGACCTTCCCGAGCAGGCAGCCAGCATCCCCAAACAATTTATTCTGGGTCGGCCTGTTTTTGACATTTATGTAAATGTAACCATCGCAGACATAGTGTTTTCTGACCTCCTTCGTTCAGTCGACATTATTTGGGGAGGATTTATCCACCATCAGGAGGTGGTGCTCATTCATCTTCATTGCTGTAGAGTATTCTGTTCCAGAACTAGATCAGGGTTGTCGTTCCCAGTTTGGGGCTGGGATGAACCTCTCCGTGTCTCTTCTGTTGCACGTGGGCCAGTGTGGAAGGTTTACTCTGGGGAAAGGGATCACCACTGTTGGGGTGTGTGGCTTCGCACCACCCTGTTTCCCAGTGGGGTAGTGAAACATTGTGCCCCAGCGCTGGGGACGGGAATCTCACGTTCCCTAACACGCCATGTTGCCCGGCTGTCGAAGCTTTCCCATCTTCACGAATGATGAAGTTGAGCATCTTCTGTGGTTTGGGTTTTTTGGCCATTTGGATGTCCTCATTTGTGAAATGCCATTTCAAGACCTCTCCCCGTTTTGTTATTGGGGTGTCTGTATTTTCTTCATTAATTTGTAGGAGTTCACAGATTGTGAGTGAGACAGCATTCTCTCCGAGTAGAAAGAAGACATCCACCTTGTAACATTTGTGGCTTGCAGTTTTATTCTTTTTATGGTGTATTTTTAAGAGCAGAAATTCTTCGTTTGTATGTAGTAAAGTTTATCAATATATTCTTGTGTGCGTGGGTGGGAAGAAGTCCTTCCCTGCCTCCAGGTCATCAATGTATGTTTCTGTGTCTTCTAAAATATATAGTTCTTCTTTTCCCATTTGGGTCTGTAATGAACCTGGGATTGATTCCGTGAGTGGTATGAGGTAGGGGTTCATGTTCATTTTTCTCCCATACACAATCTAATTTATTGACATGTCCGCCTTTCCTTGCTGTGCCTCCTTTGTCACATCAAGGGCTAATTCCTAGGTCAGTTTCTGCGTTTTCTATTGATCCCTGAGTTCATTTGTCCAATCTTGTACCAAGACCACACTCTCTCAATCGCTACAGCTGCATTATAATTATCTGATAGAGTGAAACCCCCACTCAACGTATTTATTTATGGCTATGACTCTGAGAATCAGCTTGTCAAGTTCCATGCAAAGAAAAAAATCTGCTGGGATTTTGATTGCAATTGCAGTGAATCTATAGATCAATTTGCAGTGTTGACTTTTTAATAAATGTTTATTTTTTACTTACTGCAGATGTATACAAATCCAGTCCATGTTTGTGTATGGATTTTATATCCAGCACTCTAAGTAAGCTCTCTTATCCATTACTGTATTTATACATTCTTTGGGATTTATTTTTTTTTATGTACACAGTTATAGCACCTGTGAATAGCTACAGTTTTGTTCCTTCCTTTCTAAAGTGTATCATTTTTATTTCTTTTTCCTGTCTTACTGTAATGGCTGAGACCACTAGTAGAGTGTTGAATAGAAGTGGTGGTAGCAGGCATCCTTGTGTTGTTCTTGATCTAGAAGGAAAAGTCCGTTTTCCATTTGGCAAGTTGTCTGCTGCAGGCTGTGCTCATTTTAAAAGCATTCAATTTGTATCACCAAATGACTCCAAAAGAATTGTGCCCGTTTCAACATAACCTTACCAGCATTGGGTATTATCTTCAGAGGTTTTTTTTTGGGGGGGGGGGTTGTTTTTGTTTTTAGATCATTGTTTCTCTGATGAGCCTAAATGGTGTCTCACTATCTTTTTTAAATTTGCATTTTCCTGATTATTCAAGAGGTAGAACATCGTCCCACATATTCATCAACCACCTGTGTTTTGTCCTGTGCGTCTCTTCCTCTCTCCATTTGTTGATACATTGTTGGTGTTTCCTTAACGAATTTGAATGCGTTCTTTACATAATGAAGGTAGGTGTCATTTCCCTGTCACATTTGCTACAAATGTGTTCCCCTGTATGTCATATATCTTTTAATTTTTGTTATTTTTTCATGTTCCCTTTCCTTATTTTTATATGGTCAAATCTGCCTCTTTTCTTTTACAATTTATTCTATGCCTCCTGAGCTTGGAAAGCTTGTCTCCCTCCTGAGGACTGATAAGTATTGAATTCTGTTTTCATCTAGCTTTTTTTATGGCTTAATATTTCATACTTAACTGTTTACTCCATCTGGAATTTGTGGGGCTGTGGGGTGTGAAGCTAGGAGTTAATTGCTCCTCACAGTTTACCAGGGGAAGGGGCCTCATTTGCACTTCCAAGTCTCAGGGCTCTGGCTTCCCCACATCTAGGCTGCGTGGGAAGAGATTAAAGGGAGGAGGGAAGTAGCCCTGTGTGCAGCCGGCACTGGGATCGGGAAGCTGTAATTACCTTCGGGACAGTCCTGTTAGCTGCCTCTGCCTGGCTTTAAGTCAAAAGCAGAGAGCTGTTAGCCCAGTTTAGCGACATCCTAGGGCACGTCTCTTAATGTAAGTGGGACTCAGTTTCCTCATCTGCAAAGTGGGGATACTAATGATACCCGTCAAGCTGGGCGTATATGTGTCGGGGCGCATCCTGCAGAAAGCAAGAGGTCAGGCAGACCTGGCCCGAATCCTGGCTCATCTGTGTGACCTTGGGCAAGTGACGCCGCTTCTCTCTGAGCCTCAGTTTCTCCATCTGGAGACCAGGAATGATAATACTGTAGTTCCTCCCTCGTGGGGCTTTGGGGACACGTGTGTAGTTCTTAGTCCTCCAACAGCTAGGCCCTGCATGGTTACTGTCTCTGCTGTTGGAGTCATTATTCAGGAGAAGGGGGGACCGTCTCTGTGTGGAGGGGGTTTCCTGTGTGGTCTCTGGGGGGGTCCCTGGCCCAGCTGTGATGGGAAAGGGAGAGCCAGGAGAGGAATGGCATGGCTTGTAGGGCTCCCTCCTTCTCGCAGGCTGAGGGCTGTGCCCCCCTTCCCCTCCTCGCTCCCCCAGCTGTGGGGGGATGGGCATGCAGAGCCAGTCTGTCGCTTCCTGACGCAGACAGAAGGACCGGCACTGGCCTGCGGAATGCGGCAGCGCACAAACACGCACAGCGCCCGCCCCGCACACTCAGTCACACCTGCACAGAGAGCCAAGCGCACGTATCACAGACACACGCAAGACTGGACACACACACACAGAAACACACGCACAACTAGACCCACCACCTGTCGTGATGCACACGTAGATTCACGGGTCGGAAACACACACGCCCTAGTACACAGAGGTGCAGAGGCAGTGTGCTCGGCATGCACACGCATGCACACACGCACGCACACACGCTCCAGGCACGCATCTGACTGGCAGAGCTGCGCTCTGGGCCACAGCTGGTTTTCGGCTCTTCTGCTTCCACCATGCCTCAGCCTCGCCCCTGCAGACCAGGGCCCTCCCCGGGCAGCTCCCACACCTGCCAGCCCCCATCTGCCCAGGGGCCTGGCTCCTCATCTCTGGCACATCAGTATCTGAGGTGATGCTGATGGCCCTTTCCCCTCCCCTCCCCTCCCCCCCTCTTCATTCACTTTGTTGGAGACAGAAGCCACAGGGGTGGGACCTGGGGCAGGGCCAGGCCACAGAGCCTGTGGGAAGAGGCCCATATACCTTATGCACCCCGGGGGCAGCGAGAGCCCACCCAGCTCCCTCCGTGTGGGTCTGCACACGCTCATGGATGTCATGAAGGCCTGGGACCAGCATTGGACCTGCTCCCTGTGCCTGACCCGCACCCGGAGCCTTGCAAGGGTAGGCGGAGGTGGGCTCCATTAGCCTGGGTGGAGACCCTTTGATGTGTGGCTAACCCTGACCCCCACCCCGCCCCCTATGCCCAGTGGGCAGAGGAAGGAGGTGGGGGTTTGGAGGGGTGGAGCTAGGTCACTGCTCAGAACCTGATGTGGGGCACCCGTGTCCCCAGGCTCATTCACCATAGCAGCTGGGGAGGGGTCTGCTTGGGATTCTGAGCAAGACCCGAGAAGTCCTGGGGCAGCTCTGCTTGCCTGTCCACCTTCCCACTTGCCCCACTGCTCCCCTCTGAATCCGAGGATTCTCCCCCTGCCCCCGCCCAGCATTCCACCGCCAGGGGTCAGTGCAAGCCCCCAGCGCACAGTAGGTTGCCTGACTAATGTCCTGAATGGTAGGCAGGGGACTTGAGTGCGTGTATCCCGATTGCTGAGGGCCTGTGTGTCCCACGTGGGCTCTGCCTGCCCTCCAAGGCTCAAGGTCCCCTCAGGCCTGCTGGAGTTCTTGTCCCCAGTGAGGGCAGCCCTGCCTGTCCCATCAGGGTGTTGGGGAGGTGACATTGGACTTGGGCCACGAATGATAAGGATCCAGCTGTGGGTAGATCTGGGAGGAAGCCTTCCAGGCAAGGGGGTGCCTGTGCAAAGGTCCTGAGGTGGCCACATGCTGGGGGAGGGGGAGGGATGTGTTGGAGAAACAGAAAGTCAGAGCCGTGGTCAAAGGACAGAGCCTGGAGGAGTGAATGGCACAGCCTGAGGTTGGCAGGCGGGGTGGGGGCCCCAGCAGAGCCCCAGGGCACCCAGCAGCACCCCCATTTCCTAGGTGGGGGCCTGGCTCCTCAGAGAGGAGGCCAGGCCAGGTGGTGGGGAAAGTCCGACGGAGGACAGGCACCTTCCTGCTCCCTGGGGTCCTCCCCGGCCCAGCCTCGGTGGGGGGGTGGGCAGGGGTTGGGGGGGAGGGGGGACAGAGACTCAGGGGACCCCGCGGGTGGGGCAGGCACAGCTGTGGGGAGGCCAAGGTGCTGGCATCAGCAGGAGCCCCTCCTCCTCACCTCGCTAAACAATCATTGCACAAAATATGCAAATGGTATAATTACTGTTATTTGTTTTGCTGATATAAGTGTTTGAAATGCAAATGTCAAGTTTGGGCGCATTCATTTTCCCCACCCCTCACCCTGACGTTTGCAAGTCTACGTTTAGCCCTGGAAGAAGGAGGAGGAGGATTTGGGGCACCCTGGAGGCCGGGCCCCCTCCCTAGTGGTGCACAGGGGTGCCTTAGAAGGGAGACCTCACATCCCCCTCCCCTCCGTGCTGTGTGATCTGGGGCCAGTTATACTCGGCCTCTGGGAACCTCAGTTTACCTGTCTGTGTAATGGGCGCCACCAGCCTCAGGCTGTGGTGTGTCTGGTCCCAGTGCTCTCCGGCCCAGAGGCAATTCTATCGATGGGTTTGGGCCTCGGTTTCCCATCTGTAAAATCCTGCATGGGTGTGTTCGCAACTATCACGTGGGGACTTAGTGCTCCTGGATGGTTTTTTGGGGCCCTAGCGCACCCCCAGATATCATACACGAGATGTGTATGTGCATTTTCCAGGGTGGGTCCTCACCTTTGACCCCTCCAGCCCAGGTGGTCTCTGAGGTTTCGGGTCTCCCAGGCTTGTGGGTTCAGACGAGCCTGGGCTGTGAGCCAGTGGGGTGTGCCCACCATCGTCCGCACCCGACAGAGGGGAAGGTGAGGCCCGGCCTGCCGGGGCTTGTGGCGGTCTCACCGCTGATCAACGTGTTGCTCAGATGCCACAGCCCCGTCTGGTGCCTGGTTCCTTTCCGGCTGCACACGAGGCCAGAGCAGGCCCGCTCCTCTCTGACCTTCTGCAAACTGCTCCACCTGGAGCAAACTGCACCCTCCAATCCGCCTGCACCTCGCAGCCCCCCAGGGCCAGGGAGGCCCCGTGTGTCAGATCACCGGCTTCACCTGAACCCCACCTGCTGCAGATCCCCCATTATCGACGAGGTGCTGGGACCCATGCAGCATCGCAAGCGCTGTCTTCATGCTCTCGGACCAGGTCGGTTCCAGTACGAGCGCAGCCCCAGAGAGGAGAGAGGCTTCCTGCCGGACCCTGTGGGTCTGCGGGAGCTCAGGGCTTATGCCAGGGGTGGAACCGAGAGATGCCCTGGCTTGGGCCGATGAGGGCGAGAACAGGTGTGATCCAGAGGCCGGTGGGTCGGAGAGGCCCGGGCGCTGCATACCAGCCTGGCAGCCCTCCCTGAGGCCACCCCTCGGGGCTGTGTGCTGGCAGCTGCCGGGCGGGGCGCGAGTGCTGGGCTAACACTCAGGTCTGGCCAGAGCAGGCGTGTGGGATGCCTGTGGTCCAGTGCGCCTGTGAGGAGAGTGGAGGGCGTGCGTGCATGCACATGTACACGTGTGTGAGCATGCACGTGTGACCAGTGGGTGTGCAGGTGGTGCTCGTGGACAGTGAAGGCTCCAGGCCAGGCCCCTAGCGCTTGGTTCTGAGAACACAGCCCACTCGCAGGCCAAGAGGGACCTCAGCGCTCCCCCGGTTTCCGCTCACATGCACAGTGCCCCGGGCTCACGTTCCACCTTTGGACAGCTTTGCTGTGAAGTCTGAGCGTGGCCAGGAACCGAGGCCTGGGCCTGCCCGTGGACCCCCGACACTGCAGCCGTGCCCCTGTGGTTCCAGAGCAGTTTCCTCGTGCTTAACTTGGGATTCTTTGTAAAGCAGGGCTGGGCAAAGAGAAAGTGCTCAAGAAGCACGCATTCCTGCTCCTCGCACGCTTCACTCAGTGAGGCATGGATCCTTGTCACAGCTGGGGAGGCCGTTTTCAGGCTCCCAGGACCCCGGAGAGCAGGGCCTGGCCAGGTGGGCAGCACGGAGAGGGCCCTCCAGGCGGGGGACCCGTGTGGGCAAAGGCCCTGGGGCAGGAAGGAAGAGGCAGTCCTGGTGCCTGGGCTGAGGTCTCAGCCTGGAAGCTGCCTCTGGGGCCAGCGGGTGCAGAGCTGCTGAGCGCTCTCTTTCTATCCCAATTACCTTTTCCAAGACAGGTTTGGCCTTATTAGCATATTCAAATGCAGCCCATTATTATTTCAATTAGCTGTTAGGCAATTAGCTCTAATTGATGAACATTCCCCCCACCTCCCCACATATTTTTTGGTTATTTACGTCTGCTTCTAAGCCACAATTTCAGGTAATTACGTGCCCCTCAGCCGTTTGCACGCGCGCACGCACACACAAACATACACACACACTCTCTCTCTCTCTCTTCCTCACACCATGGGTTCCTTCTGCCTTCCAGTTCCTGCTCCTGGCCCAGGAGCCTGGGGGATTCTGGGGGGGCTGTGCACAGCTGGAGCAAGGGGACCACTCTGGCTCCTGCCCAGGCCCTCCTGAGGGTCACCACTCAGCCTGCAGGGCCTCAAGGTGCATGGCCTTGCTCCCAGAGTCCCCTTGTCCCGAAGGGGCCCCCTCCTCCCCCCTCCCAGTGGTGCCACCCGCGTTGGTTCCATCGTGGCTCCGGGCTTTGTCCGAACACTGCATCTTTGCCGTGTGGCCTGGGGAGTGGACACCATTCTCAGCCAACGCTTCCCTGTCTGCGAAATGGGGACCCGGTGCATGGGAGTGAGGCTGAGTGAGGTGGTGCATTCAGGTCCTCGGTGAGCATCCCCGGCATGGCTGCTGGGGTTGCTCCAGGGAAGGAAGGGAGCAATGAGTGATCCAGCCTTGTGGGCAGGTGGGGGAACCAGTCGTGGGCTGACTTGCCAGCCCAGCTCGGGCTTCGGCTTCCTGGCTGGTGCCCTCCCGCGTCGAAGGCCTGGTCTGGAGTCCTCACCCTCTCCTCCCCAGCAAGGACGCTCTTGGGGTGGAGGCGGAGGCCTACAGGGAGAGGCCTTGCCCCGGGTCTTTGCATAGCCCACCTCCATGGGGGTGGGGGGGTCAGGGAATCAGAGCTGGTCCTCCACCCCACCCCCGACACACCTGGGCTGCAGCAGTGGGGGGGGGCGAGCTGCAAATGGCAGCCGTGACCTGGAGGGGTCCCCCGTCTGACCTGCCGAAATCCTGCCTCCGGGCCGCTCCTCTTCCTGCCCTCTGCCTTCACTGGTGTGTGCCTCCTCGTGCATCAGGGAGTCCCGGCCTCCCCAGCGTGCTCCTGGAGGTTGACTGTCATGCACAGAGCGCACAGGATGGATGTCCCCGTGGCTCCGGCAGACGGGATCTTGTGCAAGCTTACGATGGCTCCCCGCGCCCTCTCACCAGTGTCCTGTTCTGTCTCCATGCAGTGGCGTCTGCCTGGGTGACCGTGTACTGTTCTCTGGGTCCTGGAACACGGAGAAGACGTGCATGACCCCTGCAGGGAGGAGTCCACCAGCCCGTACTGCTCCCACGTGCTGCGTCACCGGTGGGCCCTAACCCGAAGGTAAGGGGCGCTCTGGCCCGTCGGATGTGATCAGCACAGCAGGGAGGGCCGGTCCTGAGGACCTGTGTGCTGGGGTCACCGTGCAGGCCCAGAAGGAGACGGGGTCAGGTTCGGGGTCAGGTTCGGCTGGCCTGCAGAAACAGACGTCCCCGTGCGGAGCTGCGGCCCGGCCGACAGGGTGTTGGGGCTGAGGACCGGGCCGCCCCGGCCTGTGACCAGACAGGTCAGGGGCTCCGCCGTCCTCCCCGGATGAGTCGGGGTGCTGTGTGGGTTTCATCTTCCGCCACCTCACGGACCTGGGTGCGGTGCCGTGAGCTTATGTGGCATGTTGTAGGCCGTGTGTATGATGCGCCTTAGGTTAATACGGACTTACCCTGTATATTGGAAAAAGGGTCTTATATGGGAAAAGTGACCCAGAACGCTGACTTGAGTGCCTCGGTGAGGAAGGGGTGTGGAGGCAGCCGTCCCGGTGGCCCAGCACATGTCCTTGCGGCCGGCGGTGCTGTGCCTGCTGGGGAGTCCATTTTCTCAGTGCTGTCCCAAGTCACATCCCCTCTTGCCACCCATGCCTTGGGATCCGCTGCCGGGGCCCCTTCACCCAGGTCTGGGACGGACTGTCTTTGTAAACCCAGCTCCAGCGCGGGTGCTCTTACCTGGGAGGTGGCCCGTCTGATGGAGCCGGGTTGTCCTATTGCGCGTGACCGGCAGGAGGTCAGTGACGCGGTCCGTTGGAACACAAGTTTTAGGGTTTGGATTTTTGCAATACGTTGCTTGCCTGCTGCATCCGGGCATCGTCATCGTGATACTTAGGCTCTTCCAATTCTGACGGACCGAGAGAGGGAGATTTGGGAATATGGGGCTTTCTCCTTCGTTACGTGGAGGAGCAGAGACTCCTTCTAGAACTTCCAAAGGCACGCCTTCTGCTGGTGGTCAGATGGCTCCCCAGCCTTCTCCATGGCTTTAGCGGGAGGCTTCCAGGACGGGCCCGTGAAGGGGAGTGCTGAGGATGGAGGAGAGCCCACCACGAGAAGCAGGGCAGGGCGTTCTGGGCAGAGGGACCAGCGGGGGAAGGAGAGCTGAGGTGGGACAAGCTTAGTGCGTGTGAGGTTCAGGGGGAGACCAGGGTGGCTGGAACCTGTGGGCGTGGGGGCCATGGGGTTGCAGGGTGGAGCGGGGCCGGGTCACAGGGTGGGTGAAGCTGTCTGTTCATGTTCCTCCAGATGTCCATGGAGTACCTGCCATTGCCAGACCCCGGACAGTGTGGTGCTAGAGACCCACGTCCCTCTAGGAGCGCCAAGTCTAGAAAGAGGGAAGGGTGTGAGGATGCGCGGCTCATTCCATGGGACGGCCCCGTCCCTTCAGCGGACATCAAGAAAATCTGGGGTGAGGGGCTGGGGTCTGCCCCCATCTCTACCACTCATTTCATGGGACAGTGAACAGCACCTGCCCCTCCACAGGCCTCAGTTTCCCTGTCCTGAAGGATGTCCCCTGAGGCTAAGAGCTGCTGAGAGGGCAGGTGGGTGGTCTGGGGTCGGGGTCAGCTCTGACCGTGCTGGTACGCAGAGACCCCCACAGCAGTGGGGCTGGCCACCACCGGCCGACAGCACCCCTCAGAGGTGCAGGGCTGCGGTGGAGAGGGGGCAGTCGGGGCTGGGCTGGGCGGACTTGGTGGTGCTGACCCCAGGCCACGGGCTAGCCAGAGCACGGCTTTGCAGAGCAGGAAGCCCTGTGCTTTCCCACCCCTGTCCATTTGCCCAGAGCACCCTCTCTCCCCAGTCCGCCGGCCCTCGGGTGGTGGTGGTGTCCCACAGACCCCAATCTGCCGATTTTTGGATGTAGAGTGCCAGAAGCCACCTCTGACCTCCTGTTTCTTGTCTGTAATGTGGAGTAGTAACCTCTCAGAAGGCGAGCGTTCAGTAGGACATGCACGTTGCTCGGTATACAGTAGGCACTCAAGAAACGCTGGTGGGTGTTGCCCGCTTTTCTGAGCATGAGACAGCAGAGTCTCTGGGACGTCACCTCAGAGCAATGTTCGTTCTTTTCCTCCTTTGCGGCCCACGCTCAGGCTTCCCTGTGCTGGTCCGGGGTCCCTGCAGCCTGGGGAACCCCCACGGGGCTCAGCCCCCGTTGCCCCCAGACCCGTCCGCCTGCGCCCTCTCCCTCCCTCCCTCCCGGCTGTGTGTTCTACCCGGTCAGAGCCTGGCAGGTGGCGGACGCTGAGTGAGTGTGTGCCGAATGAATGGATGGATGTTCCCTATCCATCCTAGGAGGGAGGTGGCAGACCAGATGGCCCGGGGCCCCTGCAGGGTCCGGCAGAGGAGTGCGGACACCGCACGCGTGGTTCAGGAATGTGGGTGCTGGGCGCGTTGTTCCTGATATCCCTGACAGACAGAACGTTTCGTCATGCAGCGAGTTGAACTTTCTCAGTTCTATTCCTGCCTCCCTCCTCCTCCATTTCCTGGTCCTGAGGCCTCGTCCCTGGAAGTGGCTTTCCTGAAGCAGTGACTAAGAGGCCAGAAGGAAGCTTCTCCCTGTTCTGATGACCCCGGGTGACCTGCTGGCCCCGGCCCAGCCCTTGGCCGGCCCTGTGTTCGGCACCAGGGACAGAGCCACGGCCAGCCCCGCCCTGGGCCTGTGGGCGCCATGGGAGGCCTGCAGGGGAGACGGGGCCTGGGGGTCGGCTAGAGCTAGAGCCCAGCGTCCTCTGTAAGAGCTCCCCTGCCTCCAGGCCTCAGTTTTCTTCTCTGGGAAGTGGGGGTGATGCTTTCCCCAGCAGGGCCTGGCCTGACAACAGGTGACTTGCCCAAGGCCACCCGCCTTCCCTCCTGCCTGTGCCGCCCCTCCCCCACCTCTCCAAGAGCAGTTATTTATCTGCCCGGTGGTGACAGGTGGCAGTGGATGGAGTTAGAGCTGCTTCCAGAGATCAGCTGGCTGCTGCAGAGCAAACAGCCCGAGCTAATTAGCAAAAGGTCACTCCAGCTGCTGGAGCCCCCGCTTTTGAAGTCAGGCCTCGCAAGTCAGGCTGGAAGGAACCCGGGACTTTGAGTTAGCGGCTTGGTTACCAGGACAGCTTCAGTCCCCAGCCCCCAGCCCCCGGCTCATCGGCTCATCGCCTGATCGCCCAGCCCACGACTCTGAGGCTTCGCGTAGAGACTCCCGGCACCAGGGGACTCCTAGCGCCCCTGCCCTAGGCTGCACAGTCCACAGAGACTCCGCCCCCAGCTGGCATTGGAGGGCAGGCCTCCCCCCACAGGGCCCAGGGGCAGACCGTCCCCGGCGGCTGAAGTGTGGGGCTTGGCAGGAGCCACCCACGTGCCCCCACATTCCCTCTGACTGTGTTCTTACCGTTTTTAAGTAAATTCACTTTTTAAAAAACTTAAATAAATACATTTATTTAAAAGGGAAGTTTTATAGCAGTACTGCAAATGGGAAACAAGCCTCCTTTACCATAAATAGAATTCAAAATCATAAAAATAAATTCAGTGGAAACAAAATAACGTTATAAAATTCTAGCTGGACGCCATAGCCCAGAGGAGGCTCGGAGCCCAAGACGTGCTGTTACTTTATTAAAAAGGGAGAACAGGGCGCCTGGGTGGCTCAGTTGGTTAAGCGACTGCTTTCGGCTCAGGTCATGATCCTGGAGTCCCGGGATCGAGCCCCACATCGGGCTCCCTGCTCAGAAGGGAGTTTGCTTCTCCCTCTGACCCTCCCCCCTCTCATGCTCTCTCTCTCTCTCTCATTCTCTCTCTCAGATAAATAAATAAAATCTTAAAAAAAAAAAAAAGGGAGAACAGCAGGTGTGCAGGGGTGTTTAAGACTTACCAGCCCCAATCCGAGACTTTCTTTTTGATGTAATCAGAAGCACTGAAAAGAATCAAATTGAAGGTAACTTTCTAATAAAAGTATTCAGCATTAGCTTCTGCCGCATCAGCCAGGGATTCAGTTTGGCTGCACGAGAACAGAGACCCTGTCTTGTGATTGAGCCCCAGCCGGGGGCTCATTTTTCTCATGGAAATAGGGTGGTGATGGCAGAGGTGCTCAGCCCGAGGAAGTTGTCAGTCATCTCGACGCCACATAGGCTTCTTCTCTGATATCCTTAGCCTTTGTCCTCATTGTCTCGAGATGGCGGCAGCTCCTCCAGCCATTGTATCTGCATCCCAGGCAGGAAAAGTGGTGGTGAAGAGAAAGGAATATGCTGGCTAAGTTGGTTCCTTGCTGTCGGAGGATCACGGTGGGCACGGGAGTCCATGCTCTTGCCCGCTACGGTCCACTGCTGTCTCATGGATGGTTCTCACTGAATAGTTCACCTGTTTGCTGCGTATTTACTTGGTGCGTGCTGTTTTCCATGCAATAGACCCCGGCCGTGAGGTCACATGCTGGCTGTGGGAAGAGTCACGACCCATCCCAGGACGCCCGCCTGGGGCCTCCCCTTCCCCCACACCTGACTCCCGCTGCCCACAGTGGGCCCAGCGCAGGGTGGACCCTGACCTGGCCCCACTTCCCCTCCCTGAAGACCCAGGCTGCCCTCACCCCCTGCGGGGTGGGGGTGCAGGAGGGGGCCCAGGTTCAAGCTGCCCGCCTCTGGGCTGCCCTGGGAAGGGGGCAGCCCCTTCCCTCCTGCACAGCTCTCTTGGGGCCCTGGGGCCCCCCGTTCTCCCTCTCCAGCCTCCCCGAAGCCTTTGCTTAGCGGTTTCGGCTCTCCAGCTGGCTGCAGGGCCGCATTTCTGCGGCTGTAGGTCTTAATCTGTCTTCTCATTTCCCTGTGGAATGTGTACCCCGCCGTTCCTGGCCCTAATTAGCAGGAGGAGGGGTGGGCCTCGGGGTGCCTCCTGCCTCTGGCCTCTGTCTGGCTCTCAGGCCCTGGGGACCCCTTCTCTGTTGGTGCAGGGCTCCTGGCTCATGCCTCTGGCCCCACTCGGCCCCTCCTTGCCACAGGCTTTGCCTTTCGGCCTTTGCTGCTGCTTGCCGCCTCCCGTCATAGACTTTAGTCTTGCCTCTGGCCTCTGACCCCTCTTTGTGCCAGCAGTGCGGGGGGGCCCACTATAGACCCCAGCTTTAGATCTGGGTCCCATTGCTAGCCAGCTGTGCAATCCGGGGCAAGTCACTTAACCTCTCTGTGTTCTTTGTGTGATGGGGACAATAGCAGCAGCTCGTGGGCTCTCTGGCCAAGTGAACGAGAGGCGCCCCACCTGTGCCTCTCCCGTCTTCCCCTCTCCCACCTCCAGCTTCACGGATGTCCACATTTTGCACATGCGTGTGTAAGCATCGCTGCACATGTCCCCATGACCCTGGGGGGGGGCTGCCGTGCGTGTCGTCGTCCTGCCCTTCTCCCCCTCCCCTTGACATGCCAAGCCCCAGTGACTCACCGTGGCCTGGCTCCCCAGCCCCACCCTGTGAACCCTGAATCCAGCAGCGGAAGTGGCTCAAGGGGTGTGCGGGGAGGGGGAGGGCAGGTGGGGAGGCCAAGTGACAGCCGTGGGGGTGATGGGAGAGGAGAGGAGCTGGGGCGGAGGGAGAGCAGTTTAGAGCAGACCCATGATTGGGGAGGAGAGGAGCTCAGGGGGGAGAGCAGTTTAGAGCAGGCCGGTGATGGGAGAGGAAGGGAGCTGCACGGGGTGCGGGGGTGGGGTTGGAGAGCAGTACAGAGCAGGCCGGGGATGGGAGAGGAGAGCTGGGCGGGGGGGGGGGGGGGGGTTGGGGAGAGCAGTACAGAGCAGGCCGGGGAGGGGAGAGGAGAGCTGGGCTGGGGGAGAGCAGTACAGAGCAGGCCGGGGAGGGGAGAGGAAGGGAGCTGCATGGGGTGGAGAGGGGAGCAGTACAGAGCAGGCCGGGGATGGGAGAGGAGAGCTGGGGAGGGGAGAGCAGTTTAGAGCAGGCCGGAGGGGCGGTGCGGAGAGCAGACAGGGCTGTTTTTCACAGTAGTGATTTGATACGGAGGCTCTGGGGGCCGTGGCCCCGAGCTCTGGAGAGGCGTCTCTGCCAGGAGGAGCAGGAGGGTGCAGCGGGGCAGCGGGGGCTCCCTTCCTGAGCACCCCAGGGTCTGCAGGTGGAGAGAATCGTGTGCACGTGCCTGGGGGTCCGACTGACACGCGCCCACCTTGCGGAAGTGCCCCTGCTCTCTGATGGAGAGGAGGGTATGTGGAGCCCCCTGCAGGGACTCTGCCTGGCTCTGCCCAAACTGTCCCAGGCAGGCCCTCACCCCGGACACACGGGCGTCCCCAGCCTGGCCGCTTGGCTCTGGGCCCTGGAGTGTGGTGTGCACATCGGCTGACGGTTCCCCCGGGCTTGCCAGTGGAGGCTCTGAGACTCCTGGGGGGTGCGGGCAGGCGGGGACGGAGCGCGTGCTGCAGTCCTACTCTGTGCTCCCTGCAGAGGGGCATGCAGGGGAGTCGGGGCACCCCCACAAGTCTAGTTCTGGCTGGGGATGCGGCTCTCGTGGGCGCTGACCCTCCCGGACAGGACCGTGAGCGCAGGCAGGGCTCAGAGCAGCAGGGCTTCCTGCAGGGACAAAGCGGAGTATCCCTCCTTCCCCATCCCATCCATCGGCCCAGGACACAGCCCCCACCGCCCTGCCAGCCCGGCTCTGTCCGCGGTGCATCCCCAGCGTGTGGCGTAGGGCCGGTCCTCAGGTACCTGTCCCGCATGAGTGCTGTAGGAACCCTTCGCAGCTGGGCTGTGTGTGGTGGCTGGTGTCCGCATAGTGGACACCCACCTGCTACCCACGAGAACGCATCGTGACCCCAGCCCACGTGTGGGACGGGCCACAGCCACGACAGCTCCCGCTAATTCCGGAGGGTCCCCACAGACACACGGTTCGGGGTCACGGACCACACCTCTCTTAAAACAGCCCCTTCTCTGCTCCCGGCATCCGTGCTCCTCCTACCTCTGGACACGCTTCCTCTCGTGTGCCCCTTAAAGCTGGTGCCCCTAAAATTCCTGTCTCTTCTCACGTTGCGTCCATTGTCCTGCCCCGGGGTTAGCCACGTCCCCATGCAGTGCCCCCCCGTCCTCTGCCCAGCACAGGCCTTGGGCACACAGGCACCCCAAACGTGGCATGGCTCTGACCACGCCGACCCATCGGTGCCCCCACCCTTGCTTTTGCCAAACTGCCTCTCCGCTGCTTCTGACCCCCGCAGAGGGCAGAGCCCGCCCACCCGCTGCCCCACCGGCGTCTGCAGCCTTCCTGTCACCACCGTCCATGACCTCCCGCGTGTGTCCTCTCTCTCTGACTCTCTCACTGGAGAAGGACACACACACATCAGGAGTGTTTGCAACTCGGTCAGGTTCTTATGAGCTGGACACACCCATGTCCCCAGCTCCCAGACCGACCGGCAGGGTGCGACCCACTCGCTTGTGGACGGGGCAGTTCGGGGCTGCCCCGAGCGGTGCTGCTGTGACCACTCTGGACTTCCTGCGCACGTTTGCGTGCCCTCCATCAGGTGTATCTGTGCCTCTCGGCTCCACCCACGTCCCTCCCTCGCCCCTCACCATCCGGTCTCCTGCCACCTCTCCCGCAGACCGTGGGAGCATCTGCTCGATGCCCTGCACACCCACTGTTGTCCTGCAACAGTCCCTTCTCCATCAACAGAGTCATCATACATCCTCTGTACCAAACCTTCAGTGGCTCCCTATTGCCCTGTCGTCGGTAGGGACTCTGGGGTGAGATCGAGACTCAGCGCCCCCACCATCCAGGTTCTAGCTCACCTGGCCTCCTCGGCCCCTCCCCTGCCCTGTCTCCCCCACTGCCCCCCTAGGTGCCTTTGCAGGGTTGGTCTCTCTCTGTTCAAGTCTCTGCAGAAATGTGACCTCTCTGGGGAACCCTGCTGGACCCACTAGACCAGGCTGAGTCCCCGGCTGACCCACGATCACATCGCACTTGAACTGGTTGAAATTCGGGCTTCCCCTCTGCAGCCCGTTAGCCGTGCCTCTGGCACGTGGCAGGGACCTGCCTGCCGGGCGTGGATTTCGTGGCGAGGCAGGGCAGAGCCGCAACCCCACGGTGTAGGTGTGCGGTCGGGAGCCACAGAGGGGCGTGCTCAGAGTTGCCCAGCGGGTCAGCAGAACGGGGGGCTGCTGACATGGAGCCTGTGAGGATGTGCTCTTCCCAGAGCAGTTGGCACATACGCGGAGTCGTCTTGAGAACCAAGGACACGGCAGGGCCCAGAGGACTCGCCTCGGACGGTGGAGGGAGGAGCACTGTGGTCGGACGAGGAGCAGATCCCTGGGGAGGCCCTGGGCACCCCCAGCCCCGGCCCGGCCCCTCCCTGTGTGCCCTGGGCCCCTCTCTCCCAGCCCAGCTGACCGCATCCCAGCACGCTTTCCCTTGTGAGCCCGTCCTGGCCGGATACCTCTCCTTTTCAACCCCACACCACACCTGCTCTCCTCATCAGGAGGAAGCCTGCATCCTTGAACCCTGGCCCGGCCTGCACAGAGCCTCTACCCATCACCTCTGTTGGGAAGGAGAAGGCGGAACCAAGCAGGGGGCCAAATTCTCTAGCTGGGTCCACGGGCTTCCTCCTCCTGCCTTTCATTTCCCCAGAGGCCTTGCGGATTACGTCAAGCCCCTTGTCCATGCCGGCGGGGTGGGGGGTGGGGGGGAGGCCTGTCCAGCCTCCAGAAGGGGCAGTGCGCCCAGTCCCCAGCCTGCTTCGGCCCCCTGCAGGCACAGCGGAGAGCGCCCTGGCGGGGGGGGGACCGAGCGCTCAGGTTTGTGGCGGGAAGGAGCGGGAAGCCGTCTTCGGCAACCCAGCCCTACCTGGCTTGGGGGCAGGGGCTAGACCAGACGGCCCTTTGTCCCAGCCTTGTGTGGCAGGACTGGCAGCGTGGGGCTGTGGCCCGAGGCCCTCAAGGCCCCTTCCTGCCCCAGGGCCTCATTGGCCCTTGAGACCACCTCTCCCTCCCCAGGGCTGATCCCCTCAACCCCTGAGCCTCCCTCCCCATCTTTGTACTTGGGTCGCTCTTCCGCAGAATCAGCTGGTACGGTTATTTTGATTATATAATGTGAACGTTGTTTCGTTATTAACGGGAATTAGCCGCAGCTAATTCGCTCAGCCTTGCTTCCTCGGCTGGCCCAGGGCCGCCCCCGGCCCCTCTCCCGCCCCCGGGTCCCAGCCTGGCCACTCACCGTGCCTGTTTTCTCATCGAGGAGCGAGGGCCGGCGAATGATTCTCTGCTCCTTCATGATGCTGCGAGGGTGACAGCGTTTATATAAACGTGCGTCGGCACCTGTAAACTTAGGCCTTTGATGGCAGGGAGCGGAGTTACTGTAACTGGCTCCCAGCCCTGCGGGGCCGCTGCTGGCCTCCCACGAGGAAGCGGAGACACAGACTTAGCGACCTGCCCAAGGCCGTCACTGGCCAGCTGACAGCTCTGTCTGCAAGCCCAGGCTCTCCACCCTCTGCTCCAGGGCCCCAGGGGTAGTGGAAGGACCAGCAGAAGGGAAGCAGCCTCAGAGGCGGCCGCTCAGCCTCCTCCTGCCGCCCCCCGCCCCGGGCTACGGCACAGCCCCAGGGTCCTTGGGCTGGGGGACGGGGAGCCCTCTAGTGAGGGGTCAGGAGAGCAAGGCCCTCGTCCTGGTTGTGCCGCAACCTTGCGGTGTGACCCGGGGAAAATTCCTTTCCTTCTCTGGGCCTGAGTGCAAGCCTTCACAAGGCAGAGGCCAATTGGGAGGTTCTCTTCATGTGGTTCCTCAGGCGCCCGGCTGCGTGGCCACCCCCGTCTGCCCCTGCCTGGCCCTGGCCTGGTGCCAGCACAGGGGTGCTTTCAACACTGTCGGCCAGATGAAGAAAGGCTAGAGCGTCAGGGCTGTCCATCAGCTTGCCCAGCTGCTGGGCTCCCAGGTTACACCTGCCAAGTTCTGTCCGTCAAACCTTTCCTCAGCGTGTGGTCAGAGCCGGGCGGGGCTCAGGGTCCAGGAGGGCCCTGTGAGGGAGGGACTGTCCCCAGACACCGCGGGTCAGTGTTAGCGCTCTGACAACCAGGACGGGGGAAGCCCGGGCCCCGGGGCAGCCCTGGAACAGAAAGGAGAAGCTCTGTCTCCGCTCTTTCCTCCCCTGGGACCCTCAGGCCGTTCCTTCCCTCGCTGGTCCTCAGTGCTCCCATCTGTGTGAGGGGGCCAGGCACGACTCGCCAAAGGCCCTGGGCCCTAAGCCTAAACCTACTGAATCAGGAGTAGAGGCAGGTTCTGAAAATCTCTGTTTCGTGAAGCCTCACAAGTGATTCTGACAGTTCTCTTGGTTTTAGGAACCCCTTGCTGGGGGCAGTGCCCTCTCTGATGTCCAGCCTCTCCTTGCACACCTCTGGCGATGGGGAGCTCAGTCATACACAGCAGCCCGTTCCTTGCCAAAACATTTTAAAAATGTATTGTAAAACATTTAAGATGTCTCAAATATTTAAGAAATCTCTAATAAATATTTCACTAATTATGAAATATTTAATACAGCTAAAGATATGAAGAATAATACTATGAATACCTGAATGCTGTCCCCTCCAGCTTAGTGTTAATCCCCATACACTGCTCTTAACCTCGGGAAGCCCTGAAAGGCTGCGAGGCCTGTGTTCAAGTGCTCCCCTCCCCTCTGCTGGAGCCTCCCGTGTGCCCCCCTGAGACCACCCCCCCCACCTTCCTTTCTAAACTTTTCATCGTGGCAGAATACACAGGAATTTGGCTCGTGGGCTCCGTGCGTCTCTTCCTTTGTGCGGTGCCGCCTAGGTGTTTCCCAGCGAGGCCGCGTGTTTTATACCTCCGTGAGCAGGCTCGGAGGGCTGTCTGGGAGGGTGACAGAGTCCACCCACAGGGCCTGGGGTTGCCTGCTCTGCAGGTGTGGGTGCACCGGGGCCCCGTCCCGCCGCCAGTCACCCCCACCGCCTCCTGCCTTTCCTCAGACCACCTGCCTTTGCATCTGCACTCCGCCAGCTCACTCCCCCGCCTTCAGACGCGCCCACCTGGGCCTGTTGGCCACATGACATGTAGCCTGGCACTGGGGCTCCAGGGCTCCAGGGCCAAGCTGCCTGGGTTTGAATCCTGCCCCACGACTAAGCAGCTGGGGAAACTCAGCCAAGTTCATTAACAACTCCGTGCCTCTTCCGTAAGATGGGTGATAATAGTATCCACTTCACGGGATTAGTCCAGGTACTAAATAGGTTGATAGCAGTGAGTCTGGCTCCTCGGAGATGCTATAGGAGTGTGGGCTCTGGTTATCTTCCTTGAAGTCTGGAGCCAGACCCTCTGAACACAGGCTGAGCCATGCTGCATAGAGCCGGATTATCACCTCCTCTGTTCTCCCTGCTATATCTCTGTTAATCAGCCAGTTACCTTCTCAGGTGGCCACATTTACTGGTCCAAGTGGCTCTCGCCTCCTTCTTTTTCCTGTGGGTGATATGGAGCCATGCCGACCCCTTCCTGGCATGGTCTTTGCCCTGTGTCCTTCGTAGAGGTGGATGTGACCCATTATTCCAGCTGGAGGGGTGCTTGGCTCTGGGTCCTGGCCTCCAGCCTCTCAGGGTTCATCCAGGCTGCCGCTCACACAAGTGAGGACAGAGCCTGGAGACCACCCTAGACAGTCCTGTGGGTGCCCCCCGCCGTGTTTGGCAGCCCCTCCGTGCCCGTGGTCACTCTGCCACCCAGGCACATCTGATAACCGGGCCTAGCCCCTGCGGGAGGCCTGGTCCCCATGAATGTCAGACTGTCCTCCAGGAGCCTTCGGGGATGAGCGAGTGGGGGGCAGATGCCCCTGACCTCCCAGCACCCACCGGGCCGCCCAGGGACTGGGGTGGGGACCCCTGGGGTCCCAACGCTGTGTCCCAGAGGGAGGCTGCCTTCCCTGAAGTCCCACCCATAGGTCCCCCCGCCCGGGGCTGGGAACTGGGGGGGTGGGGCCTGGCGGCAGGGAGATGCAGCTGGGGGGTGCGGGGGAGCAGCTCCCTCCACCCGCAGCAGTGAGGCCGGTGGCTGGTGTCGTCTCAGGCGACAGTCGGACAGACGGACTGCCGACAGACGGGCCAGAGCGAGGCGGCCAGGCAGTGAGGGGGAGGGGGCGGTGTGAACCACAGCAGTTCTGTGCTCGGGGATGACGGATAGACTCGCGGAGGGGAGCGCGTCCTCACACCCCACTTGGGCGATTTCCAGCGTTGTCAATTATGCCGAGAATTGAGTGTCCTCCAGCCAGCCGCTCGGGTGGGCGGACTCCTGGCTGCCGTGAAACAGTCATTAGGCGCTGGGGTGTGTGGTGTGGGGGCGTGCGCCTGAAGTGCGGTGGGGGCAGGCGGTGGGCCCGTGGGGTCGCGCTCGGGGACACGCACACATGGTCACACACACACTTCCTCCCTGCGGGATGCCGGCCCCCCAACCCCACCCCGAAGCTGCCCCGGAGGGGGACCCGCCTGCGGTCTCTGCGCGGCGCCGCCTTCTCAGCCAGGGGTGCCCAGGCCCCTGCCCACGATGCTCCTCGGCTTCCGGGTTTTACTCCCCTTGGCCCTTTGAAGCCCCCACGAGAGGCTCTATTTATGCCAGCGGCACATGGACCACGCTGGATTTCTTGCTCAGACACGTGCTGGGAGGCCCGGCACAGCCAGACGCAGCCCCAGCCCCCCCGCCAGGCCACACACACAGGAGAAGCCCGCCCCGAGCTGTCCCCGGCCCCGCACGGTGGTCCCCAGCACCCCTGGACCTCAGGGACGTGGGTGGGGCTGCGGTAGAAAGGAGCCCGCCATCCGAGGCGATCTGTGGTCACTTCCGTCCCAGGGGCTGCCCAGGGAGGGTCCCTGAGCACCTCTTCTCCCAACCCCTCCAGAATATAGACCCGTGTGTGTGCGGGAGACAGAGCCTGTGTTCCCCACTTAGAGGCGGGGCTGGCCGCCAGTGCAGACTTGGGGGAACCGCGGCCCGGCCACCCCTGTGAGCCGGCCGGGTGCCCCCTCCTCAGGGGACAAGGGACATGTTCTGGACTTTCTTACGACATGTCTGTGTCCCTCTGTGGGTCCGAGGCTGCCCGGCTGGCTCCCCAGCTCCTGACGGGACTCCCTTTCATGACCTCATTCAGCTGGCTGACTCCAGTCCCTTCCCCAATGCCGTCTGGCAGGGGGCTTCGGCTGTGCCGACGAGGATTCATTCTCAACCCCTTGCACTTGTGAGCTTTGCTGTTTGCAGGGCAGGGAGAGGAGAGGGGTCCGGGCCGGGTCCTCCCTACCCTTAGCTTTCCGGAGGGAGTCCCGCCCCTTTGCAGTATCCGTTTGGGACCAGAGAACCAGTGGGAATGGGGCCAGACCCAGACCCCTGTGCCCTGACCCCTGGCTGGCCCCCTAGAGGTCTGCACTTCCCCCCACCAACCCGATGTTGGGGGACAGGCCCTGGTCGGCTCCGTGGCCCTGCCCCCAGCCCTGGCCACCACACGGGCCCCTCCCCCCACTCCTCCCCCAGCGCGTCTTGGTGACTAACAGCAGAGCATCCCCTTCCAGATCAATCCCGGTCCTGGTCTTGCAGCTATAATTAATGTTTGCTGTGTCATTAGATTGATTTCTTATGGACTCTGAGAGCTGGTGGGGCGAGCAGAGGGGTGGCTGGGGGCTGACTACAGCCCACACACCCCCGGGAAAGATGCCAGCCCAACGCTCAGGCTCCCCAGGCCTGGCCGCACCTCCCAGACTTCATTTCAACTCTTCCTCATCCCTCTGTCCCCAAATCCTGGCCCCCCAAATCCCCTCACATGGCCCCGTTGGGCACGGCGTGGCACACGCAGAACATGTGTCTCTTGCGCAGGCCCCTTGGTGAACCTATGGGGTCAGCAGATTGTTCCCACTTCCCAGAGAAGAGAAGATGCAGCCGAGAAAGTCTAAGTGATTTGGTGGCGGATGGTTCACACCCCACGAGCCCTGCCTCCGGGAACACCTGCCACATGGGGTCCCAGCTGCGTTTGCTCTCGGGATGGGCCCCCTGGGAGCAGGTGCCTGTGGCCCCATTTGTCAGGAAGATAAACTGAGCCTCAGAAGTGAAGGCAGCTGCACAACCCCCTGGCCCGGAGAGCAGCAGGGCCCGAGGCACAGGTGGGTCAGAGCCCGCCTCGTCTAGGCCGCCGCCCAGGGGACCGGGTGCAGACTGGCCTTCCCTGGCCTCCACACCACCCCCTCCTGAACTGGCAGGCTCACAGATCCCGGTGCCCCTGGAGTGTGAGGGCGAGGAGCTCCCTGTGACATGCGGGGAAGGCAAGGCACGGGGTGGGGTGGCGCGGGGCTCACCCCATGGGGGCCCTGCTCTCACTCACCTGACACTTGGTGTCATGTCGTTATCTGTTGCCATGTAACAAACCACGCCAAACCTCCGTGGCTTTGCGGAGCAGGCATCCAGGGAGGGCTCGGGTGGGAGGCTCGCCCTCACGCCCCAGCCAGGCGCTCTCTCTAGCAGGCCCCCCAGCGCAGGGGACCTCCAGCTTCTCCAGCAGGTGGTGTCCGGGATTTCGTCAGCAGTGGCTGTGTCCACGGGTCGGTGCCCAAGGGCCATGCCCAGGACAGACAGGGCTCACTTCTGCCAGCGCGTGTGGCCTGCCTGGTGTCAGGCCCACCCGGATTCGAGGGGTGCAGAGACAGACGCACGTCCTGTGCAAGGGGGAGTTCAGGGTCCCAGCACGGCGAGGTTCCTGCCACGGTTTCCATAAGCCCCTCACTTCTGCGGCAATTCTGCTTTTCTCCTCAGAGTGGACGTTCTGAGAGGGTCCAGGCCTTCGCTCATTCTGTATTCCCTGTGCCCCTGATGCCCAACGTGATGTCCATCCATCCACACGTGGGTGACTAGGAACGTAGACCAGGAGGCTTTGCAGGGGTGGTCTCGGGGGGTGGTCTCACAGTCCTAACACCCCCCCCAGGGGGCCGGGGTCTTCCACAGGCCAACGTGGAATCCACCAACAAGATGCCTTCCAGGCTCGCGTAAGCTTCCCCAGCAGATTTCTCTGCCGTTTACCCTGCCTTGAGCCAATCCTGAATCATGGAAATCTGGAATGCACAAAAGACGAAGCAGGGGTGACGTTCACTTGACAAAGCAGTTCGTGGTGCTTGCCCACACAGCTTCTGGGGGCGCGCCCACTGTGGAGGGGCCCCGAGCTCACGGACCCGGGAGTCTCGCTTGAGCTGGCAGCCGCCGTCTGCAGGAAATCACCCCGGGGAGAGGGGGTGAGAACGGCCCCAAACCCCAGACTGCAAAGACCGTGCAGAAACGGGACCTCACATGGATCTCGCCCCTGAAGACTGGATCAAAAATCCTCGGTGAGACACAAACAGATCCAATTCCACAGAATGTTAGAGAGATCATCTGCCACGATTATGTAGGATTTATCAGAAGAATTCAGAGATGGCTTCGTAGTGGGGAAATCTATTCATATAACACACAGCATCCACAGCTTGGCCGTGGTGCCCTGTTGATAAATGACAAGAAGCATCTGACAGAATCTAGTGCTAGTTTCCGATCTTCAAGGAACTGCTAAAAATAGAACTGGGGATAGTTTCTTATCACGGTAAAGAAATAGTGTCTGTCTCAACTCCACAGTCAGGATCGTGCTAAATGATGAGATTTTTCACAATTCCCGTTCAAAAACTTTTATTAAAAAACAAACACGACAGTGCCCTTTATCATTGTCCAGAAGTTCTGGACATAGCAATAAGACATGAAACAGAATTTAATGCGATGTCTCTAGGAAAGGTTTGTAATTATTTGCCGGCAACCTGATTTGAGGCCTAAGGAAACCAAGAGAACCACTGAAGTGATAATTTGAGAACTCAACGAGGGTACCGGGCTGGATAGAAAACAAACATACACAAATCAATAATTTTCATCTGTACCAGCAACAGCTAGTCGGAAAACATAATGAGATAAATGGTCCCCACTCACAGTGGCAACAACAGAAAAACCCCACGGGATTCTCAGGAATACATTTACAAGAAAAATTTGAGATCATTATGAAGAAACTCTGTGGCGTTTTCCCGGGAGACCAGAGAGAAAGGGGGCATAGTGGGACGGTCTGTGCCGGAATATTACAGTCCCGAAGGTTCCTCCAAAATTAATTTGTAGGCTCCGTGCGGTCTCACCCGCATGTTCGCGGAGTGTTTTGAAGAGCTGTATCAAATCTCCTGGAAGATGCACGCCGAGCAAACATTCTGGAAAAGGAGGAGCGAGAAAGGGTGTCTTTTGTCCTCCAAATGGAAGCTCGTTCCGGAGTTCCAGGGGCATAAACGGGGCTGTTGAGGTGTCACGAGAGGGGCGAGGGGCCAGCGATGCAACAGCGCAGTCCCCAGACAGGGGCGTCCATACGCATGCAGCCGTGTGCCACCTGGCAGGGTGTGTGACAGGGGAGAGGATAATGGCCCCAGAACAGCAGGTGTACGTGGAGACCGTCCCAAGAAAATCACGACAGGTGGCCACCCTCCTTTATGGTTGATGGTGGACTGAACATCTCCACAGGCTCAGGCCCCGTGCACTCCCTACTCCGTACCTGGGAAGGACGCGGAAGATCCAGCCCTCCGTGCCAAGCACCTTCAGCCCACAGTCTGACTCACGGGGAGGGCTGCACAAGGGCACAGCCGGCCGCTTTGGGCTTACATACGAGGGGAGACTCCAGCCCCTCTTGGGAGTCCAAACAGAGACCACGGTGGTGGGAGGGCTTATGTCCCAGGCAGGGAAACTGCAGCTTAGAGAAAATGCAAGAGAAGCAGGCTGACCATCGCCTTACAGGGCAAGGTGGGGTGGTGAGGGACAGGCAGGGACACGGGCTCTCTTGAGGGCACTAGGGAGCCATGCGGGGTTGCAGGGGGAGGACAGGCTGGACCAGACTTGCCCTGTGGGAAGCACGCTCCAGTCGGGGTGGGCGACGGCGCATCACAAATCAACCAAGGGAATAGATTATTCACTATATGGTGTCAGGACAGTTTGTTGCCTGTTGGTTGGGGCGGGGGATCAATTTTATTCCTTTACATCGGTGAAGTACCTTCCAGGCAGGTTGAAAGTTAAATGTAAAAATTCAGACCATAAAGATGTTAGCAGTTGGAGGTGACGTCTGCTCTTAGGACAGCTCGGAGTTACCCAGGCTGCCAAGCGGCGGACACCGTGTGTGTGTGGGGGGCGGGATTCGGTGACAAATTGAAAACGAGAGTCTGTGGGCCCAGGCCTGCCCATGGTGCTGGCTTGCCCTCCAGCAGCCCCCTTCCTGGGACACGAGCCTGAGGCCCCAGCGGGGACAGGGCTTCAGGTAAAGGGCGTCTTGTTCTCAGAGCTCCAGTGGAGCCCGGGGCGGACCCTTGACCCTGGGGGCAGCAGCAACCTCCTGACAGGTGTCCACAGGGGGCGCGTGGGCTCGCGAGGGTGCCCATGAGGGAGGCGGTGCCTTCTGGAGGGACAGGGCCTGTCAGGGTCGAGGCTGTGGGAGTAACAGATGGCCTGGGATGCCTAGAACCCGCGGGCGCGCCGGCAGCACTGGGCAGGCTGAGTTTGGTCAGACCTCCTGGTGTGGACCCGGTCACATGGGGGAGGGCCCCGTTCCCGGTCGGCCTGGGGGCAGATGTGTCCCGGCTCCGTCCCAGCCCGTGTGGCATCATCGATGCCTTCTCAGACTGGACTTTGCTTCAGACCTGGTTTCCCTCAGTCATTTAATGTTCGAGGGGCTAACTGCCCACTTACAACCTCTGCTCGAAAACCATGCCCCAAATCTTTAGTTCAAGTCATAGTGGCCAGGAAACGCGCTCTGAGAAAATCATCACAGCCACGGGGACTTGAGGCAGGACCCGATGGGTGAGCGGGGTGGGCCGCGGTCACCGCGTCTGGGTGCGTGGTCCCGGTTGGTGGAGCGTGGGGATGGGAGGCTGTGTCCCCCCGAGGCCCTCCTGGCGTTCTGCGTGGAGGGAGCTGGGAACAGGGATGGAATCCCTGTGCTCAGAAAAGGGCTCCCAGAGTTCAGGGCTCTTGGGGGTTTAGGTTCGACTGGGAAGAGCAGAACCAGCAAATCCCCAAGTTCGGTCTCAGTCCGGCCATCCCTCTAAACAACTGGAGAGATTCAGGTCAGACTAAAGATAGAACTTCCTGGCTGCCTGGGTTAGGAGGGTGTGATGGGGAAGAGTGCCAGGTGTCCCTTGGACACCCAGACCCTTGCCTGGAGTCCGCGACATGCTTCCCGACGGTGGCGGGGGGGGGGGGGGGGGGGGGGAGGGACCGGTGTTCCTGGAGAGGGTCATGCGTCGCCGTCCAGGGAGGGCCTCCACCCTTCTCCTCACCTCTGCCAGCGCCTGAGCAGGAACCCTTCACAGAGTGATTTCTCCCTCCAACAGTACTGTACATCATGTTTTTTAATTTAAAAAGATGCCCAGTGGAAGCATAACAGACCATTAAATGTTTGGGTCCCTAATTAACTCCGGAGCAGCCAGGAGGTGCGGGGCCTGGCGGGAGGGGGACAGGGCAAGCCCGGCGTCGTTGCGGGGGGCAGGACTCCAGCCCCCAGCCGTGCCCGGGGCCCTCCCCGCTGTGAACCCCAGCCCAGCCCCCCCGGAAACTCCAGGGTGGGGCCCCTACCAGCATTGTTACCAAGCGGCGTGGTGGATGTTGATGCTGTGTCCCACTGCCCTTGCTTGGGGAAGCCTGGGCTTGCTGGCTTTCCCTCGTGGAGCCTGTTTCTCTCTCCGTCTTCCTGGGGATGATGCTAGTACCTGCCCTCCCGGGCATCGGGGAAGGGGCTCCCATACAGGAGACACTCGCCGTACGCGGGGCCCTGGAGGACATGAGAGGCCACCGCTGTTGGCACATTTGCTGCCCGTCCCGGACTCTGGCCAGGCAGGCTCAGGGCTCCCGGGGACTGCCCAAGGTCACCGGGCAGGCGAGTTGGGCACTCGGCACTCTCCCCAGGCCCCATCCCTCCCCCTCTGCATCCTTGCAGGGTGGAGGGCACGGGGCAGGTGACATTCTCTTCACCTTACGCCTCCCAGAGGACAGGGCCAGGGCCAGCTGAGGCCGGGGGCTTGCCAGACTGACCCTGTGGCCAAGTCCGGAGGATCCAGCCCTGCTGAGTCAGCACTGCTGGACCGCCGACCGCAGGAACCCATGCCAGCCTCCGTGGACAAATACGGAGCAGGAACGGGGAGGGCAGGTTCAAGGTGGTCATGAGGCTGGGGACGGCGTTCACTGGGCCCTGGTGGGGGGGGCACCAAGGCGGGTGGCTCCTGAAGTCAAAAAACCCACAAGGCCTGTCTTGCTGGCCTGCTTGGTCCACGCACATGGCCTCGAATCGTGCGTTCCCTCCCCCATCCACCTGAGGCCAAGGGGCTGCCCAAGGAGGAAGTATTTATGGAGCACGCCTGCAGCAGGCAACATGCTGGAAGGTTCGAAGGAAAGGGTCGTGTTATCCTCGCCGTAAGGCTGCCAGGGAGCCATCCCGATGATCTCCATTCGCCAGAGGAGGAAACAGGCCCAGAGAGGTTCAGTGACTTGCCCAAGGTCACACAGCACGAGCATGGCAGAGCCAACATTCGTGGCCTGGCCTGGGAGCCTGAAGCCCGAGCCGGCCACGTGCCCCCTTCAGGCGGGCAGGCCTGGCCCCCCTGTGGGCTCGGCTGGCCCGGCCCCTGTTGTCGGCCTCGTGGTGGAGCCTCCCTGTCGTGCCCGTCGCCGCCCCGGGGGCTCTGCGGCAGAGCGGCAGACAGACGTTAGCCGTAAACGTGATTTATTGGCCAAACATTGGCGTGGTAAAGTTATCGATCTCTGACTTTCCGCCCATCGCACGGCCTCCCTGTGGGCCTGGCCCTCGGCCCATTTCCCTCTGGCTGCGGAGAGTCCAGCCTCCCACAGAATCCCCGGGCCAGCGCTGGCCTCCTGTCTGGGCGCCGAGACGGAGCGGAGGAATGGTATTTTTGTGCCTTCCCGTCCCAGCACGGCTGGGGTGATTATGCAAATCCGGCCGTAAGAAGTTTAAAAGCCTGGAACCACCATATTTCTTTATTTCATTAGCGGCAACATGGCTGCAGGGTTGACGTGATGGAACAGACGTGGGGCCAGCCTCATGAGCACCGTGGCCGTCGTCCCGGGCGGCAGGGGGCAGCGTGTGTGAGCGCGCCCGCGTGGGGGTCGGGAGGGTTGAGCCGGGCGTGCACGCATGCGGTCAGGAGACACCATGCTGGGCTCGGGGCACCTCCACTCGGAGGAGCCCTTGGGGGCACCAAGCCCAACCATTTCTTTAATGTCACAGGCGGGGAAACTGAGGCCTGGAGCAGCCCAGGCTCGGGCAGGTCTCTGTCCTCCCCTGCTGTCACCGTTCTCCCCACAACCCCAGGACTGAGAGGGAGGAGGGGTCCCTCCCACAGCCCAGTGCCACCATCGCGCCTCGGGCCCTCGGGAGCAGGGAGCCCCGGCTTCTCTCCTGCCACCATGCGTGTCCCTGCTGTGGATGAAGACGTCCCTCCAGTGGCTGAGGCAGGGGGTGGACCAGACATAGGTGTGTGTGTGTGTATGACAATCCCACACTCGTGTCTAAGTATTTTCTGCAGTCTGGGGGGGCTGGGGCCCCACTCTGAGTGTTCAAAGACTCGCCCTGCCCCCGTCCAGGCCAGATGCTTCTTTGGGAAAGTCCGATTGGTTTCTTTCCCAGGGTCCTCTTCATGCTTGCACTCTCCCCCCTCCCCACGAGAGGCCTTTAAATGGCCAGCTGCTGCATCACCCCCCAGGACGGGCCCCCTGCCCTCAGTCTGTCAGCTCCCATGTGAGTATGCCTGCTGGGGGCGGGGAGGACTTACACCTCCCACGGCTTGCCAGACAGGGCTCTGCACCAGACGTCCACCATGGGGTCCCCCAGAGTGGCCAGGCACATTTCTAGTGGAATCCAGCCTCCCCTTCTCCCACTCTCGGGGTTCCATCCGTGCCCCCCGGCGCTGCACACCCAGGGACCGGGGAATGCTGGCCACCCCTGCCGACTGCATCCACCCCCAGGCCGGGCCCTGGGAGGCCCTGTGAGTACCTCCCGGTGCCTGCAGGCCTGGGCGGGGCCCGATGACCCCCAGCCAGGGGCTCTGTCCGCCCCCTTTCCTGGGCACCAGGGGGCCCCTCCATAGGGAGCTGTGGGGTCGGTGGCTGAGGGGCTCGGGTGGGCCTGTCCTGCCTGACTGGCTGAGGCTCCCTGGCCGGTCCTCTCTCCTGGGCCACGGAGAGCATGGTCACTGTCCCCTGTCACTGTGGAGAACAGTGACGGGGCTTAATGATGTAATGGCTCTGGGAGTTGTCCCAATCGTCATGGTGATGGTGGCTGGGGGGGGGAGCCCCCTTTCAGGCCCCACCCGTCCCTTCCCCTGGGTGTCTGGTGACCTCAGGCCAGTCTGCTTCAGTGACCCCTGTCAGACCCCTCCCAGGCACGTGTGAACACACGTGTGCAGACAGACATGCACACCTGAAGGCTGGCCATCGTGTGCACGTGAACGCCAACCACACAGGGCACCACCTGGAGCTGGGGGGCTTCTGGTCTCTGCTGGGACACGAGGAGACCCCAGGCTCCATGCGCGCTGACTGAAGGCAGAGTGAGGTGAGCAGGGACTGGCCCCGAATCCATTCCCGTCGGGGCCAGAAATCAAGCCCCGTCCCTCTGCAATGTGGGGTCCTCGTCCTGGGGCCTTCGAGGGGCCAGCGTGAGGTGTCCGTGAAGGAAGCAGGCAGGGGGTCGGCGAGTTCCCCGGGGCCGTGTGCTCCATCTGTGGGGGGGGGGGCTGTGCACGGAGAAACATCCCTGGGGCTGCAGGTGGGTGTTTTGCAAAGTGAGGACATCAGATAGACGTGCATTTCTCATCCTGCCGGATGCGTTGGAATCCACAGATCAGGGGCGGCTCGGGCTGGTGTGGCCCCCAGTGACGTGGGCTGTGACTGCAGGGGTGGTCTGTATCCCTGCAGAGCGTGGGGACCGCTCCCACTCACTGGCCCAAGAAACCCAAGAAGGTAATGATTTGGGGAAGGCCCAAGCCCCGTGGGGAGGAGGCATGTTTTACTCCCGTTTCACAGATGAGAAAACTGAGCTGAAGGCCGGTCCTTCCCCCAGAGCTGTCGCTCTGGGCTGGCAATGTCCCTGCAGCCGGCGGGACACGGGGCTCCTGCGCTGGAGCTTGCGTCCCAGTGGGGAGGGACCAGCAGTGAATAAAGAAGTAAATCAGCAAGTGCCAGGCAGGGCCTTAAAAGGGGTGCTGTTCAGCCTGGGGGAGCTGTTGGCTCTAGGATGCGAAGCAAGAGCTTTGCAGGGAGCGACCAGGGCGGAAGGATGGGGGTGGTGTGTGCAGGGGGTCTGGCAGCAGGCAAGGCCTAGTAGGTCCGCGTGGAGCCTGGGTCTTCCTCCGCTTGTGGAAAACGGATGTCATCCAGGGTTGTGGGCGGGATGGCGGAGTGGCAGGATCCCATGACTGCGCTCCCAGGTCCTGTGGCTGCAGAGGGGGAGTGCGTTGTGGGCAGCGGGAGGGAGCCGTGGTGGCTTGGACCGGCGTGGCCGTGGTGGGGGGGGCCGGAGGACCCCCCGGGGGCCGGGGGGGGGGGGTGGACGCTTTTGCTTCTGGGCTGGGGGTTGCGAGGGAGGGGAGCGCATGGATTCGGGGTTTGAGGAACGGGGTGGAGGTGGGGCATGTGCCTGGACGGGGAGGTGTCTGTGAGTCTGGGTGGGGCTGAGACCCCCGGGAAAGTGAGCAGAGGGGGTGCAGGCTGAGGCCGGAGCCTAGCCTCAGGGACCGTGGAGGGGACTGGGCAGGCGAGGCGGCAGCTTGGAGACCAGAAGCAGGAGCGGCTGCTGGTTACCTGGGCCAGGTGCTGCTGAGGGGCCACGAGGAATAAAAACATGGCATGCCCTCAGAGCTGGCAAGACGGGTCGCCGGTGACCGCGCGGGAGTGCCGGGGTGGACGCTGTGCTGGAGGGGTTGGAGCCAAAAAAAATCCGCCACGAGGGGAAGGAGATGGGGCACGGGCTGGAGTGTATTTGGGTCAAGTTGTTTCTGTGGAAGGTTCTAGAACTGTGCTGTCCAGTACGACAGCCGCAGGTCTAGCGCCCAGCAGCCACGTGGGGCCGGGGCTTGCCCGGCTGGACGGCACCACGAGCGGGCAGGGATGGGGCGGAGGGCGAGGCGCTGGCAGAGGGATCCCAGGCCTGCAGGGGTGTGGGCGGCCGGTGCAGTCAGGGGGAGGGCCAGATCAGGTCGGGGGCTGCCGTGACACGGACCTGCGGCCCCCACTGGCGTCCTGGGTACATTTGTTTAATGAGTGACTGGCCGGGCGCAGAGGACAGGTGTGTATGGGAAGAAATGAGGGGCGAAGGGGGCGGGGCTGGTGATACGGCCAGGTACAGAGGACTGACGGATGAACGAGTGAGTCCAGGAGGAGAGGGCGGTCCTGGGGATGGCGCGCGACCCGAGCAGAACCCTTCTAGCAGATTCGGCCTTTTCCCTGCGCATCTGTTTCCCGAGGCCCGTGGGGTGTTAACCCCTCCGCTTGGGGAGCCCGGTCCCTGCAGCCGAGGGGCCTCCTGGAGGGGCGAGGCACCTGCGGGCGCGACACCCAGCCGCAGCGGGAGGACGGGGCCACTCCCGGTGTGCCCTCGCGCCGGCCTCCGCTTCCCGTCTGTAATCCCGGGGTCCCTCTGAGGCCAGGTCTCGGGGGCTGTAAAAGGGGCAGAGGGGACCGGCCAGCAGGGTCACACCCAGCCTCCTAGCGTGTCCCTCCCGCTGAGGCCAGTGAGGGGCCGGAGGACTCCCATCCCCACGCAGCCCAGGCTCTGGAAGGTGAGAGCAAGATGCCCACCAGGCCAGAGGGCGTGCCCGGGGTCCAGCCCTGCCTCCCTCATCACGCGGGTCGGCCTGGGGGCGGGCGGCTGGTGCACAGGGGAGGTGAGACGGGTCCCCAGAACCACGTGCCCGTCCCGAGCGCCACGTTCCTAGACTGGTGCCCCGGGCTGGGGGGCGCCAGTGGTGGGCCTCACGGTGCTGCACACCGCGGAGCCGGGTCCTCCGGAAAGCACCCCGTGCACGTGCCCGGGGGTGTCAGCCCGTCTTCACCCTTGCACACGCAGGCCTGCACGTGCAGAGCACACACGTGTGCGAGCCCCACACGCACACAAACCCACGTGTGTCGCAGCTCCCCAGGGCCACCACGGCGCCGAGTGGCCCCGGCCGGGGGGAGGCTGGTAGCCCAGGGGCCCCGTCTCTCCTCCACAGGCAGGCGTCTTCAGGGCCTGTAATCCTCCTTAACTTGACTTTGGGTTATTTTGAGCAAGAGATTAAAAGGTGATTACAATCAGCATTGCTGATCTTCCTAGACAGGCCTGCTCTACACACCTGCTTCCGCGGCAGGAGCTGGACTGCCCCACGCTTCCCCCACCTGCCGCCGCCCACTGACGCACACCGGGTCCCCTGGTGGAGGGCGCGGCTACAGGTGGGGCGGAGGCGTGGCGCCGCAGGACGGCGACTCCGTCGTGCTCCCCAGGGACACCACGCAGGGATCCCAGCACCCCCAACAGGCTCGCTCCCTGCCCCACCCGGGCCCTGGAGCCACTTCCGACCGGGCCCAGGGAGGCCCGGTGCTTGGCAGGGAATCCCACAGCCACGGGCCGGCCCAGGGTGGGCTCCGCCTCGGCCCAGGAGGACCTCTCCCGGGGCCCACCCGGTCTGGTCGCTCCCCTCTCTGCCCCAGGAGCCAGATCAAAACGATGCTCCATGAAGTTTCCAAAGGGGAAGAAAATCCATTTCACATCATTATATTTTGTTCCCTAATTTAAGCTGCCTCAGCGCAGACTAGTTGCAAACGTCAGTGTCCGTGAAATATACTCAGCAGGCTGCCGGCCAGGCCACAGAGCGGCCACAGAGGCCGGCTGTAAATCCAAATATTAACAAGGAAACGCACGCCCTTTCATCTGTGCTGCGGGAGACCTGCGGAGGGTCCTCCTGCGGCCGGGGCGGGCGTCCTCGGGGAGCTGCTGCGTCCAGCCGCATCTCCCTGCCTGCGGGGCTCCCCAGCCGGACACAGGAGGGACGGCCCCGTCCCAGGGATGCACAGGGTCCATCCCCTCACGTCTTGGGAGCTGGCTGGCAGAGCCGGGAGGGGACGGTCCTTGCCTGGGCTGGGGTCGTGGGGGATTCTTGGCAGAGTTACTCCTTCCTTCCAGGCCTTTCAACCAGGATCCCCCACGAGGGGACGTGATGGCTCCAGTCCCCGGAGGCCATCCAGCTGGCTCATTTGGGGAACCTGAGGGCCAGCCAGAGGGGTGTGATGGGCCCGGACCCTGCGCAGGAGGGCTCAGACCCAGAACCTAGCCGTCCTCGGAGCCGGCTGCCTCCCTGCGCCTCCCTGGAGGGGAGCCGGAGGCCACCTGAGGGCTCTGGTGGGATTTGCATGCTGCGGCTGAGGACCCTTGAGCCACAGCTCCAAGCACCCTCTGCAGGCGGCTGTGAGTCTGCGGCCGGGCCCTCTGAGGAGAGGACGTCCCTGTCTCCCGTTTGTCACGCGAGTGGCCCTGCGCCAGTCACATGGTTCTGGATTCTCTGGGGCCACCATCCCTTTGAGCCCGGCCCAAAGGAGGAGGTGGGGTTTTGTACCCCCTGAGAGGAAATGGGGCCGGGGAGGGCTGGGGGCCAGGGCTTCCCTTCTCTCCCTTCCCTCGAGACACAGCCTGCCCTGAGCCCTTCTGTCACCCGGCATCGTCCTGCCGGATCACGGGCTCCCCGAATGCACCTCCTCGTTTGACCGGGCGGCTCGGCCGGGCCTGGCGCAGGGCCACACTCAGCCGCGGGGCCTGCCGGAACCCCCGCCTCTCCTGACGGCTCTCTCCTCCTCTGTCTTGCCACAGGACCACGGAGCCGGAGGCGCGGGGCGGAGCTGTCCAGACGTCCAGACGCCCAGGCCGATGGGGGAGGCGGCCCCGGCCCCGGCAGGATGACCGGGGGCCTCGGGCCGTGAGGGAGGCGGCCGGCTCCCAGAACTTGCGCGACGCCACCATGCGGTCTGGGACAGGACACCCCTGAGAGCGCCGGCCGCCTCCCCACCTGCCCCTCTGTCCCCCCAGCCGGTCCCCCCGGGCAGGCAGCGCGGGGTCTCCCGCCAAGGCCGTCCCCATGGCCGGGTGCCGGTGGGGCGCGCTGTGGGTGTGCGTGGCGGCGGCCATCCAGCTGCACGGGGGCGGGCTGGCGCACGGTGACTGCTGGCTGATCGAGGGTGACAAGGGCTTCGTGTGGCTGGCCATCTGCAGCCAGAACCAGCCGCCGTACGAGGCCATCCCGCAGCAGATCAACACCACCATCGTGGACCTGCGGCTCAACGAGAACCGCATCCGCAGCGTGCAGTACGCCTCGCTGAGCCGCTTCGGCAACCTCACGTACCTCAACCTCACCAAGAACGAGATCGCCTACATCGAGGACGGCGCCTTCTCGGGCCAGTTCAACCTGCAGGTGCTGCAGCTGGGCTACAACCGGCTCCGCAACCTGACGGAGGGCGTGCTGCGCGGGCTGAGCAAGCTGGAGTACCTGTACCTGCAGGCTAACCTCATCGAGGTGGTCACGCGCAGCGCCTTCTGGGAGTGCCCCAACATCGTCAACGTCGACCTGTCCATGAACCGCATCCAGCGGCTGCACGGCGCCACCTTCGCGGGCCTGGCCAAGCTGTCCGTGTGCGAGCTCTACAGCAACCCGTTCTACTGCTCCTGCGAGCTCCTGGGCTTCCTGCGCTGGCTGGCGGCCTTCACCAACGCCACGCACGCCTACGACCGCATGCAGTGCGAGTCGCCGCCGCTCTACTCCGGCTACTTCCTCCTGGGCCGGGGCCGCCACGGCCAGCGCAGCATCCTCAGCAAGCTGCAGTCCGTGTGCACCGACAGCTCCCACGTGGCCGAGCCGCCCCCGGCGCCGGGACGCCTGCCCCCCGGCCGCTCGCCGCCCCCGCCGACCCCGCCGCCGGAGCCCAGCGAGGCCCCGTGTGCCGACGAGGAGTGCTTCTCGGGCGACGGCACCACGCCGCTGGTGGCCCTGCCCACGCTGGCCCCCCAGGCCGAGGCGCGGCCCCTCCTGAAGGTCAAGCAGCTGACCCAGAACTCGGCCACCATCACGGTGCAGCTGCCCAGCCCGTTCACCCGCATGTACACGCTGGAGCACTTCAACAACAGCCGCTCGTCCACCGTGTCCCGGCTGACCAAGCCCCAGGAGGAGATCCGCCTGACCAACCTGTACACGCTCGCTAACTACACCTACTGCGTGGTGTCCACCAGCTCTGGGCTGCGTCACAACCACACCTGCCTCACCATCGGCCTGCCCAGGCCGCCCAGCCCGCCGGGCCCCGTGCCCAGCCCGCCCACGGCCACCCACTACATCATGACCGTCCTGGGCTGTCTGTTCGGCATGCTGCTGGTGCTCGGCGCCGTCTACTGCTGTCTGCGCAGGCGGAGGCGCCAGGAGGAGAAGCGCAAGAAGGCGGCCGCGGCCAGCAGCCTCAAGAAGACCATCATCGAGCTCAAGTACGGGCCCGAGCTGGAGGCCCCCGGCCTGGCCCCGCTGTCCCAGGGCCCGCTGCTGGGGCCCGAGGCGGTGACCCGCATCCCGTACCTGCCGGCGCCCGCCAGCGAGGTAGAGCAGTACAAGCTGGGGGAGAGCGGCGGGACCCCCAAGGCCAGCAAGGGCAACTACATGGAGGTCCGCACGGGCGAGCAGATGGAGCACAGGGACTGCGAGCTGGGCCGGCCCGGCCCCGACAGCCAGAGCTCCGTGGCCGAAATCTCCACCATCGCCAAGGAGGTGGACAAGGTCAACCAGATCATCAACAACTGCATTGACGCGCTCAAGTCCGAGGCCACCTCCTTCCAGGGCGGCAAGTCCGGGGCCGTGTCCACGGCCGAGCCGCAGCTGGTGCTGCTGTCGGAGCCACTGGCCGGCAAGCACGGCTTCCTGGCCCCCGTCTACAAGGACGCCTTCGGCCACGGCCTGCAGCGGCACCACAGTGTGGAGGCGGCCGCCGGGCCGCCGCGTGCCAGCACCTCGTCCAGCGGCTCCGCGCGCAGCCCGCGGGCCTTCCGCGCCGAGGCCGCCGGCGGTGTGCATAAGGCTGCGGCCGCCGAGGCCAAGTACATTGAGAAGAGCTCCCCGGCCCCCGACGCCATCCTCACTGTGACGCCCGCGGCCGCCGTGCTGCGGGCCGAGGCCGAGAAGGGCCGCCACTATGGCGAGCACCGGCACTCGTATCCCGGCTCCCACGCCGCCGAGCCGCCCGCGCCGCCCGCGCCCCCGCCCCACGATAGCCTGGGTGGCCGCAAGGCGTCCATCCTGGAGCCGCTGACCCGGCCGCGGCCCCGCGACCTGGCCTACTCGCAGCTGTCCCCGCAGTACCACAACCTGAGCTACTCCTCCAGCCCCGAGTACACCTGCAGGGCCTCCCAGAGCATCTGGGAGCGCTTCAGACTGAGCCGCCGGCGGCACAAGGACGACGAGCAGTTCATGGCGGCCGGCCACGCCCTGCGCAAGAAGGTTCAGTTCGCCAAAGACGAGGACCTCCACGACATCCTGGACTACTGGAAGGGCGTGTCGGCCCAGCACAAGTCCTGAGCCCGCGGCCGGCGCCCGCCCCGCACCTTCCCCGGGACCAAAAAAGGACACAAGACCCACTGCAGCTATTCGTAACCCAGAGACTCCCACGCAACGCACCACACACGTGCACATGTAGACGCGCGCACACGTGCACGGAGACCCACGCTCACACATGCGCACACGGACACGCACACATGCACACGCATACACACGTGCACAGAGACGCACACACATACGTGCAGAGACACAGACACGCTCACCACGGAGACAGACGCGCACACGCACGGAGACCCACGCTCACACATGCGCACACGGATACGCACACATACACACGTGCACATAAAGATGCACACACATGGAGACAGACACACACACGGAGACAGACGCGCACACACATGCAGAGACAGACACACGTGCACGGAGACCCACGCTCACACATGCGCACACGGACACGCTCACACACGGAGACAGACACGCACACACGCACATGCAGAGACAGACACGCTCACACACGGAGACAGACGCACACACATGCAGAGAGACACGCTCACACACGTGCACGGAGACCCACGCTCACACATGCGCACACGGACACACATGGAGACAGACGCATACATGCGTGCACACACATGCATGTGCACACAGACGCTCACA
>NW_023270763.1:1287016-1353952 GCF_011800145.1 Mirounga leonina
ATGCATGTGCACACAGACGCTCACACACGGAGACAGACGCGCACACATGCACATACACACGCACATGCAGAGACACGCTCACACACAGACATGCACACGCACACACATGCGGAGACATGCTCATACACGTGCACGGAGACCCACGCTCACACATGGAGACAGACGCACACACACGCATACATGCGTGCACACATGCGTGTGCACACAAACACGCACACGGCTGGTGTGGAAGCCTGGGGCCCACAGAGTGCGGGGAGGGGGTGCTGCCGCTCACAACAGGATGAGCCGCAGCCTCCACACACACACTGTGCACGCGCACACGCACACACACAAGGGACTTGAGAAAACTGTGTCTGGGGGTGGGGGTTGGGGAGGGGACTTTTTTTTCATTATCTTTCCTCTTTGATTCTTCTCTGCCTTCTTGATCTTCCTGTCTTTTATTTTTTCATTTTTTAAAGAAAAAAATAATAAAAGTAAAGCTCTCTTAAAGACATAAAACAAACACCAGACACGGGGGGCACAGCCTGCGTGGCCACCCGGCTCCTCCCACGATCGTCCTGGTTTGCTGTGGATTCTCCCCTCTGTCCATCTCTTTGCTGCCAACTCCAGAGGCCACCAAAGAGGGGACAGAGCGAGTGAGGTGGCCGGGTGGCCTCCAGGACCCACCCAGAGCCCTGTGAGGGGCGCAGGGAGGGCTGTGCCTGGGGTGGCTGGAAGGGTCGCGGGCTGGGCGTGTGTGCTCTGTCCCCGTCCCCACCGTATGCTGTCATCGTCCCGTTGTACAGAAAAATATTTCTATATTTGCAATGTTCGCTGTAAAACGAGAGAGACTGTGTCTACTAAAAAAAAAAAAAAAAAAATCTGCAAAGGGAAAAACCCAAATGCTTGTACTGGGTTTTTACTGTGGGGGTTTAGGGAAAGATTTGGGTTTCTTTTATATGCTATTTGGGGGCGGTTATTGGTTTTGGCCTTGGGTTGGGGCTGGGGTTACAAATAGGGTCACCACTGAGCCCTCCTCCCTGGAGACCAGGGGCAGGGGGCACACGAGAGGGTTGGAGAACATTGGAGAGTGTGCAGAGGCGGTGTGGACGGGGCAGGAAGGAGCTAGGGCCACGTGTCTGATGTGCGTGGCTGAGTGGGTGGCCAGAGGTGACGGGCGGCTGGTGTGGGTTTGCGGGTGAGTAGGGGCGAGCTGGAGAGGGTTGGCAGGTGAGTCAGAGCCTGAGCCCCACAGCCAGACCCACGGACCGCTTGCTGCACAAGCACCTTACCCTCCGTGGTGTGACCCCAAATTCAGAGTGAGCGAGCAGTTTGAGTGTATGAACCACACCAGACCATTCCAACTCCAAAGAAAAGCCCCTCTCTGTGGCCGGCGCCGGTGGGGCTGTTTGCCACGGAGGCCACAGGCTCCCTAGTGCCCGGCCCGAGCCCTGGGTCCAGCAGAGCCACCTTCTCCCAGAAGAGCGGGTGGCCGGGGCCCTGCCCTGCCTCACCCCCATCTCCCCAGCACCGCTGGCCTGGCCACCCCAGGCCCTCCCTGCTCCTTCCTAAGGCTCCTGCCTCACCCTCTCTGCCAAGGGCAAACCCAGACTCAACTGACGAAGACCCAGTTAGGCATTGGCGGGGGAAGGTGCTGGATCCCAGAGGCAAAGGGGCCCTGAGAGACGTCGGGGCAGAGAGCAGAGGGGTGCAAGCAGATTTCCAGGATCCAGCGGGTCAGCAGGAAGGGAGTCAGGGCTGGGAACACCCATAAGACCAGCAGCCTCTGCTTGTATACCTCCAGTGACAGGGAGCTCACCCCTCCGTCAGTAGCCGTTCCCAGCTTTAGGTCCCTCCCTGAGACTTGAGGGGAAACCAGTGGCTTCCCACAGGGCCCAGTTCCTAGTGGCCCTACAGCACTGTGGACAGGGCCAGTCTGCCCCCAACCTGCTCCTGACCTCTGCGCTCAGCTGACCTCATTAAGGTTCGGCGTGTGAGGCTTACATGGAGCACATGACCCGGGTGGGCCCCGACCGGCCCCGCTCACCTGAGCCCCTCCAGAGTGCGTCATCTCTGCGGACTGTGTATGGCCTTCCGACAGGCACAGGCTTGCCCAGCTCCAGGTAGCTCCTCACCCTCTGCCATGGGGTCCTGGGAGGACAGCACAGGGGAACCTAGGACGGGCGAGGGAGCCCAGGGCAGCATGGCAGGAATGGGGGGGCGGAGACCCAGAGAGAGGACTGCCTGGCCCAAGGTCCCAGAGCGATGTGGGACGGTCCTGGCCAGGGCACAGAAGTGGGGCCTGGCCTCTCAGTCAGCTGCTTGCTGTCACCCAGGAGATAAAATTGGCTATTTTTAGGGAATCGGAGAACAGTGGGCACAGAATAGAGGTGCGTGCCCTGGGCAGGCCGGGGGTGTGAGAGGAACACGTCACCACCAGGAGCGCTGCCACCGAGCAGGGGCCCCAGGGGAGGGACACGCAGCAAGAGGGGCAGGTGTGGGCTCCGGGGTGGCCAAGAAGCCCCCTCCAGACGCTCAGACCCTCCCGGGGAACAGTCAGGGCCGGGCAGAGGCGGCTGGATGCCCGACGTCAGTCCCGTCCCGAGACACAGATGTGTACGTCACCTGCCTTTGAACCAGGTCGTAGTGGCGTTGACAGGCGTAGACAGCGTGGGAGAAGACACACACTTATTAAGTACCTAATGTGTGCAGAGCTCCGTGCCAAGCACTCATGGGCCCCAGAGAGAGATCCAACCCCGCCCCCCGCCCCTGAGGAGCTCGCGGCCATTGGGGCACGCGATGCAGAGGCAGGTGACCCAGCTTGGGGTGGCGCGAGACCCAGGAGGCCCAACAAGGGTGGGGAACCCCTGCATGGGAAAAACCTGGAAGGCTTCCTGGAAGGGGTGGTGTTTGGTCTGGATAAGAGAACCCCAGTGAGGAGGGGGTGGAGGCTACGAAATCAGGACAGGTCGGCATCCTTGGGGGCTCAGGACTGAGCTCTGAGCGCGGGATGAAGACCTGCAAGGTGCGCCCTGCCCTTGTCCGGGATCGGCGCCTGGAAGGGCAGCTCTCGTGGGTCTGTCAGGTGACGGGGTCCGAAGGCCAAAGGCAGAGGCCCCGACCCAGGCCCTGCCACTCACGACCACAGCACGTCGCCCTCTGTGCACTTCAGCAGGCCCCTCCCCCGCCACTCGGGGTCACCAAGAAGGGCAGATGGCGCGTGGGACCGTGCTGGGTGCGCATCAGGTCCAGGGGCACAATGACGCTGCCCCACAGACAAGCACAGGGCATTACCGCTCACACACCTGGGGGGCTGGCTCGGGGGTTCTGCGGATCTCGGTCAGCCCACCCGGGCCCCTGGGGCGGCTGGTGGAGATGGGGAGGCAGGTGATGCGGACGCAAGGAGGGCTGAAGAATCAGGCCCATCTGTGAGCAGAGAGAGGCCAAACGCGGGGCTGAGCAGCAGGCGTGGGCCCTCACCAGGGTGGACCTCCGAGCCAAGAGAGCAGCATATCCAAGACGGGTACTCCCGAGGTGTCACGCATTCTCTCACTCAGCATACGATTACAGAGCACCTGCTGTGTACCCGCACGCCAGGGACGTCAACGAGACCTGTCCCCTCCTTTGACAGCGCATCAGTCACAGCCCCCACAGGAAAGAGGTGACACCCCAAAATAGAGTAATTCAAGGGGGGTGCCTACAAAGGGACCGTTTCCAGACAGAGGGTGTGGGGGAGCCCCACAGGATAGCTGCAGCCCTGCTGGCAGCTCATGGTGGCCCATCGGGATGAGGGAGGAGCCTCAGGATGAAACATGGTGCAGACACCCGCCAGGGCCCGGAGAGGGGCCTCCAGTGGACGACCAGCAGCCCGACCAGACCAGCACGTGTGTCCACCCCACTCTCCTCCCTTCCCCGGCAGGGCTCCCCCTTGGCTGAACGGCCAGAACACCAGGACCCAGAGGGCCCAGGGATGAAGTCTGTACACGTCAGCCCATGGAGGGAGCAGGGAAAGGCGTAGGGAAGGGAGGGGGTGAATGGGAGAGGCAGCCACTGACCTGTCAGCCCAGCAGCGGTCATGGGGTGCCAGGGGAGCACAGAGGAGGAGACTTCTCAGGGAGGCCAAGACCTCAGAGGATAAACAGGCGGTGGGAGATAGGCCCAGGACCCTGCCCCACCCCGAGGGGCAGGTAGGTGCAGCTGGAGGTCAGCAGCTGGGGCAGCATGGGGCTGGGGGCTGCTGGGACCCCCAGGCTGGGAGGGCCCGCCTTGCAAGCATAAAGAGATTAGAGTCGGGCTGTGGGCAGTGGGGGGCTATTGATGGCATTTTCTAGAATAACCTCTATTGATTTTTTTTCTCATCTCAAAAGTAATCCTTTTATTACATAAACTTTAAGAAAACAGTTAACCATAAAGAAGAAAAAAGCAATCACCATCTCACCACCCCAAGTTAAGCCATGGCCCCATTTTGGTATGTGTCTTTCCAGTTCCTCTCCTCTACAAAAGCAGCAGGCTTGGGGTTTACACACTCTCACTAACTGTGCCAAGAAGCACATCCTTGCTTTCTGTACCATGTACGTCCCTCTGGAGCCTCTATTCTCCTTGAGGGGGTAAAGGGTATGGCACATAGAGATGGGAGCCACGCCAGGAGGTTTGCAGGATCTAGTAAAGATGTTGATGACGTGTACGGGAGAGAGGGGGGATCGTCGATTGTGGCTGAGTAAGAAGAGATGAGGCTTATTACATAATGGGGTGGACAGTCTTCACTAGCACCATGGACAGCTCACCCACCTGCCCGGGAGAGGGCTTAGTACCTGGGATGATGCAGGTACAGGGGTAAATATGGGGTGGGGGTTTGAGAGAGTCTCCTTTGATCACCGCGCATCCACGACACCTTTTCTCACTCCACCGCATGGCCTTTTTGTTCTACTTTCTGGGAGGTTTTTTGTGTTTTGATTTTTAAAATAAATAATTATAGGGCCATCAGAAATAGAACGTAGTCTCCCAGCTCCCCCACTCCCCGATGCTAAGATCTAACTGTAGTACGGCACCGAAACTGGGAAGGTGTTTTGTCCATGGGTACAATTATGTTTACCAGGCTATAGATCTCATTCAGCATTAATCAGCCTTCACATGCACTCAGGTGCATGTGTGGTCTGCAAATGTATCCCCGTGTATATGGATTTGTGTAATTGCCACCACAGTCAAGACACAGAACCACTCCCATAGTTCTCCCCTGTGCCTCCAACTCTATCCCTGTCCCCTGGCCCCACTAATCTGTTCATCTCTGTCATTTTTAGAATGTTATATAAATGGGATCAGACACTATTGTAACCTTTGGATATTGGTTCTTTCACTGAGCATAGGCCTTTGAGATCCATTGGGTTCACGTGTGTATTTGGTATGTTCCTTCTTATTGCTGAGTAATATTCCATTGTATAGATGATATGCAAAGTTTGTTTGACCATTCACCTCTTGAAGGACATTTGGGTTGTTTCCAATTTGGGGCTATTAAAAATAAAGCTGCTATGAAAATCTGCATACAGGTTTTGGTGTGAACTGAAATTTTCATTTCTCTGGGATAAATGCTCAGGAGGGCAATTGCCAGGCTGTGTGGTAAGTGCATGGTTCCCATCAGGAACTGCTCACCTGCTTCCCAGAGTGGCTGTACCATTTTATGTTACCACTTTAGATTCCCGAGATGTAATTTCTCCATACCATCGCCAACAGTTGGTGTTACTGCTTTTATTTTATTTTATTTTGGTTGATCTAATAGTATATGGTGACATCTCATTGTACTTTTAATTTGTATTTCTCTGATGTCCAGTGTTGTTGAACACCTTCTTATGTGTTTATTTGCCATCAGTATCTCATCTTTGAAGAAATACTTCCTTATCTTTTATCATTTTGTGAATTTTTTCTGTTTTTACTGCTAAGTTTTGAGAGTTCTTTGCACTTTCTAGATACAAGACTTTTGTCAAACATGTGGTTTACAAACATTGTCTCCTGTCTGTCGCTTGTCTTTTCCTCCTCTTAATAGGGTCTTCCACCACACAGAAGTTTTAAATTTGTGGAAATTATTTATTACTTTTTTTATTTTAGGCTTTTGGTGTCATATTTAGGAGCTCTTGCCCGGCCCTAGGTCCTGAACATGTTCTTTACGTTTTACTTTAGAGGATTTATAGTTTTATTTTTTTACATTTAGCCCCATAGCCTATTTTGAATTAACTTTTATAGAAGATGTGAAGTTTAGGTCAAAGTTCCTTTGGTCGTTGCATTTTTGCCTATGGACATCCACTTGCTCTCATACTATTTGTTGAAAAGACTATCATGCCTCCATCAAGTGGCTTTTGCCCCTTTGTGGAAATCCAGCAGGTGTACCATGTGGGTGTCTTTCTAGGTTCTCCAGTCTGTGTTTATCCCTCCACCAGCACCTGTCTCAATTGCTGCAGCTCTATGGTAATCTTGACACTGAATACAGTGACCCCTCTCACTTCATTCTTCTTCCAAATTGTTTCAGCTATTCTAGTGCCTTTGCCTTTCCATATAAATTTTAGAACAAGCTTTTATATGTATAAAAAATCTTACTGGGATTTAAAAAAAAGATTTTATTCATTTATTTGTGTGAGAGAGAGAGAAAGAAAGAAAGAACACAAGCAGGGGGGAGCGGCAGGCAGAGGGAGCAGACCGCCCCCCTCCAACCCCTGCTGAGCAGGGAGCCCGAAACAGGACTCAATCCCAGGACCCTGGGATCATGACCTGAGCCAAAGGCAGATGCTTAACCGACTGAGCCACCCAGGCATCCCCTTGCTGGGATTTTAATAGAAATTGTGATAAATCTATAGATAAATTCAGGGAGAACAGACACCATTCTTATGTTGACTTGTCTAACTCATGAACATGGTATGCTGTTCCCATTCTTTAAATATTTTTATTTTTTATCAGCATTTTTTAATTTTCAGCAGGTTCTCCATGTGTTTTGTGAGATTTATACCCATTCCTTTTTGTCTTTTTAGAAATTATGAGTGGTGCTGTTTTAAATTTCAGCTTCCACATGTTTGTTGCTAGTGTATAGTAATGTGATTGATTTTTGTGTTGATCTTGTTCACTGCAACCTCGCTGACCTCACTTTTAGGAATGTCTCTTTTTATGTCTAATAATCTTTTCTCTGAAGTGTACATTAGATGGTATTAATATATCCATGCATTTTAAAAGTTAATGGTTGCATAGTATATATTTTACCATTCTACTTTCAACTTATCTATATAGTTACATTTGAAGTAGGTTTCCTGTAGGCAGCATATAGCTGGATAGTGTGTGTGTGTTTGTGTGTGTGTGTGTGTGTGTGTTTTAATCCACTCTTTCAATCTCAGTCTTTTAATTAATGTATTTAGACCATTTATGTTTAAAGTAATTATTGATGTGTTAGGGCTTAGGGCTGACATTTTATTATTTGTCTTCTGTTTCTTTCCTGTCTCTTGCCTACCTGTGGGTTATTTTAACCTTTATAATTTGATTTTTTCCTGATCTATAGTGTTTTTTAGTATATCTTATTATATGGGTTTTTTAGTGGTATATTACAAAATGTCTATGTAACTTCTCACAATCTACTGGTATCAAAATTTTATCACTTCCAGTGAAGTGTAGAAAACTTACTTCCATCTAGGTCCTTATCCTCCCTCCTCTTTTAAAATATAATTGTCTTAAGTATTTCCTCTACGTATATTGAGCAGTATATCACTCTATTATTCTTTCTAACTTCCTGAAGGTTCAAGCCTCTTCTGTTATAAATTTCTTTCTATTTGGAGAAATTCCTCTAGCAGTTACTTAAAGGTAAGTCTGCTGGTGATAAATTCTCTTAGTGTTCATTCATCTGAGAATCTCTTTATTTCCTCTTAATTACTGAAAGATATTTTTGCTGGACATTGAGTTCAGATTTTCAGAATTCATATTTTCTCCCTGCACTCAAAAAATGCTACCTTCTGGCCTTCATGGTTTTAGATAAGAAATCTGCTGTTCCAAGTGTTATTCCTTTGCAGGTGATGTGTCATTTCTCTCTAGCTGCTTTCAAGATGTTTTGTGTCTAGTTTTCAGAAGTTTGATGATAATATGTCTCGACATAGAATTTTTTTTTCCTACTTGGAGTTTGCTTAGCCTCTTGAATCCGTAGGTGTAGACCTTTCACCAAATTGGGGAAATTTTAGCTATTCAAAATATTTTTTCAAGTCACTAAAAATGAAGTAGGCTATTTGTACAATCACGAAAGTTTGAGACACAGTCAAGAGCTTGGGCAGGGTTGGGTGAAAAGGTTCATCTCCCCATGAGGCCACTCTTTCAAGACAGGGAGAAGGGGCTGTTTTATCGAAAGCATAGACACCAACACAGAGAGTCAAGGAAAATGAAGATATGGAGGAACATGTTCCAAATGAAAGTACAAGATAAAACTTCAGGAAAAGACCGTAATGAAGTGGAGATAAGTGATTTAACTGCTAAGGAGTTCAAAATAATGGTCATAAAGATGTGCACCAAGATTAGGATGAACAAAGTGAAAACCTCAACAAAGGGGTAGAAAATATAAGAAAGCACCAAATAGAAGACACAGAACCATGGAGAATAAGAACTGAAATGAAAAATACAGTAAAGGCATCCAATGGCAGACGAGATGAAGCAGAAAAAAGGATCAGAAAACTCGAAGACAGAGCAGTGGAACTCACCCGATCCAAACGGCAAAAAGGGTGAAGAGGAGTTAAGATAGCATAAAGGAATTATTGACCAACAAGTGGACCAACATTCCCAATAGGGGGCTCTCAAAAGGAGAAGAGAGAGAGAAAGGGGCAGAAAACATATTTGAAGAAATAATGGCTGAAAACTTCCCTAAGCTGGGTAAGGAAACAGACATCCAGACTGAAGAAGCTGACACAGTTCAAAATAAGATGAACCTAAAGAGAGCCACACCAAGATGCATTATAACTAAAGTGTCAAAAGTTAAAAACAAGGAGACAATCTTAAAAGCAGCAAGAGAAAAACAACTTCTATGTACAAGGGAACCCTTGTAAAACATTCACCAGATTTTTCAGCAGGAACTCTGTAGGCCAGAAGGGAGTAGCATCATATATTCAAAGTACTGAAAGAAGAAAAGCTTCTAACCAAGAATATTCTACTCAGCAAATTTGTCATTCAGAATAGAAGGAGAGAAAAGGAGTTTTCCAGGCAAGCAAAAGCTAAAAGAATTCATCACCACTAGACCAGCTTTAAAAGAAATGTTAAAGGGACTTTTAAAGCTGAAACAAGAGGGTGCTAATTATGGACAGGAAAACATACAAAAGTATAAATCTCAAAATTCAGAATTAATCTAATGTTGTAAAGCTGGTGGGTTAATCGCTTATAAAGCTGGAATGAAGGTTAAAAGACAAAAGTAGTAAAGGATAGCTATAATAATTTATTAAGCAAAACAAAATAAAAAGATGTAAATTGTGATATCAAAGATATAAAACATGTGGGGGAGAGTAAAAGTGTAGAGCTTTAGAATGCATTCCAATTTCCATTATTACCAACTTAAAATAGACAATTATAAGCATAAGTTGTTTTATGTATGCCTCATGGTAACCACAGAACAAAAATCTATAGTAGATACACCAAAGAAAAAAGGAATCTAAGCATACTACTACAGGAAATCATCAAATCACAAAGGAAGGGAGCAAGTGAAGATAGGAACAGAGGAACTATGAGACAGCCAGAAAACAACAAAATGGCAATAAATACATACCTATAAATACTTACTTTAAATATAAATGGACTAAATTCTCCAATAAAGAGACACAGAGTAGGGGTGCCTGGGTGGCTCAGTCAGTTAAGTGTCTGCCTTCTGCTCAGGTCATGATCCTGGAGTCTGGGATTGAGCCCCACATCGGGCTCCTTGCTCAGCAGGGAGCCTGCTTCTCCCTTTGCCTCCTCTCCCCCACCCCCTGCCAGGTTTTGCTCTCTTGCTCACTCACTCTCTCTCTCTCTCAAATAAATAAATAAAGTATTTTTAAAACGGACACAGAGTAGCTGAATGGATAAAAAACAGCAACAACAAAAAACCCAAGACCCACTTATACACTGCCTACAGGAGACTCACTTCAGATATAAGGACACACAGAGACTGAAAGTGAAGGGATGGAAAAAGATAGTCCATATAAATGGAAATCAAAAGAAAGCTGGGGTAGCTATACTCATATCAAACAAAATAGACTTTAAAACAAAGACTATAATAAAAGGCAAAGAAGGGCACTACATAATGATAAAGGGATCAATCCAAAAAGAGGATATAACATTTGTAAATATTTATGTACCCAACATAGGAAGAGCACATAAATATATAAAATAAATACTAACAGACCTAATGGGAGAAATAGACAGCTGTACTTTAATACACTTACATCAATGGATAGATCATTCAGACAGAAAGTCAATAAGGAAACATTAGCCAGGAAATGTTGGCTGACATGTTAGACCAGATGGACTTGACAGATATATACAGAACATTTATGCAAAAACTATAGAACACACATTCTTCTCAAACACACATGGAGAATTTTCCAGGATAGATCACATGTTGGGCCACAAAACAAGTCTTAATAAATTTAAGAAAATTAATATCATATTAAGAATCTTCTGCTAATAAGGGCATGACACTAGAAATTACAAGAAAACGGGAAAAGTCACAAATATGTGGAGATTAAACAACATGCTACAAAACAACAAATGGGTCAAAGAAGACACCAAAAGAGAAGTCAAAAAATACCTTGAGATGAGTGAAAATGGAAATACAATATACCAGAACTTACAGAATGCAGCAAATGTAGTTCTAAGAGAGGAAGTTCCAGTGATAAATGCCTACCTCAAGAAACAAGGAAAAGCTCAAATAAATAACCTAACTCCACATCTCAAAGGACTAGAAAAAAGAAGAACAAAAAAAGCCCAAAGTAAGTAGAAGGAAGGAAATAATAAAGATCAGAGAGGAAATAAATAAGACTAAAAAGACAGTAGAAAAGATCAATGAAACTAACAGCTGGTTTTTTGAAAAGACAAACAAAACTGACAAACCTTTAGCTAGACTCACCAAGAAAAAAAGAGAGGACTCAAATCAGAAATGAAAGAAGATGTTATAACTGATACAGAAATACAAAGGATCATAAGAGTCTACTATGGAAAATTATATGCCAACAAACTGGACAACCTAGAAGAAATGGGTTAACTCCTAGAAACATACAACCTACCAAGACTGGATCACGAAGAAATAGAAAATCTGAACAGACTGATTACTAGTAAGGAGATTGAATCTGTAATCAAAAACCTTCCAATAAACAAAAGTCCAGGACCATATGGCTTCACTGGTAAATTCTACCAAACATTTAAAAAAGAATTAATACCAATCCTTCTCACACTCTTCAAAAAAATATAAAAGGGCAGAACACTTCCAAATTCATTGTAAAAGGACAGTGTTACTCTGATATCAAAACCAGACAGGGATGCCACAAGAAAAGAAAATTACAGGCCAATATCCCTGATGAACATAGATGCAAAAATCCTCAACAAAATTGACAAGTTGAATTCAACAATACATTAAAAGGATCATATACCATGATCAAGGGGGATTTATTCCAGGGATGTAAGGATGGTTCAACATCCACAAATCAAGCAATGTGATACATCACATTAACAAAATAAAGGATAAAAATATTTTGATCATCTCAAAAGATGCAGAAAAAGCATTTGACAAAATTCAACATTCATTTATGATTAAAAAAAATTTCTCAACAAAAGGGGTACAGAGGGAATGTACCTCAACATAATAAAGTCCATATAGGACAAGCCCACAGCTAAAACATCACACTCAATGGTTAAAAGCTGAGAGCTTTTCCTCTAAGATCAGGAACAAGACAAGGATGTCCACTCTCATCACTTTCATTCAACACAGCATTGGAAGTCTTAGCGAGATAATTAGGGAAGACAAAGAAAATGTGTCCAAATCAGAAAGGAAAAAGTAAAAGTGTCACTATTTTTTAAAAAGATTTATTTATGAGAGAGAGAGAGGCTGAGTGAATGGGAGGAGAAGCAGAGGGAAAGGGAGAAGCAGACTCAATACAAGGCTCAATCTCAGGAACAAGATCATGACCTGAGCCGAAACCAAGAGTCAGATGCTTAACTGACTGGGTCACCCATGTGCCCCCAAAGTGCCACTATTTGCAGATGACATGGTATTATATATAGAGCACCCTGAAGACACCACCAAAAAACTGTTAGAATTAATTGAGTAAAGTCATAGCTTACAAAATTAATGTACAAGAATAAGATTTCTATACACTAATAATAAACTATTAGAAAGAGAAATTAAGAAAACAATCCCATTTACAACTGCACCAAAAAGAATAAAATACCTAGGAATAAATTTAATCAAGTTGGTGAAAGACCTTTACACTGAAAACTATGACAGTGATAGAAAAAATTGAACAAGACACAAATAAATGGAAAGATATTCTGTGCTCATGGATTGGAAGAATCGATATTGTTAAAATGTCCATACCATGCAAAGCAATTTACAGATTCAATGCAATCCCTATCAAAATTCTACAGAATTCCATTTTTCACAGAAATAGAACAAACAATCCTAAAATTTGTATGGAACCACAAAAGATCCCAAATAGCCAAACAAGTCAATCTTCAGAAAGAAGAACAAAGCTGGAAGCATCACAATCCCTGATTTCAAACTATATTATAAAGTTAAAGGAATCAAAACAATATGGTATTGGCATAAAATCAGACACACAGATCAATGGAACAAAATAGAAAACCCAGAAATAAACCCACACATACCTGGTCAATTAATTTACAATAAAGGAGCCAAGTATTTACGAACAGGGACAGGACAGTCAATTCAATAAATGGTGGTGGGAAAACTGGACTTCCTCACACCATATACAAAAATCAACTCAAAATGGATTAAAGACTTGAATATAAGACCTGAAACCATAAAACTCCTAGAAGAAAACACAGTCAGTAAGCTTCTTGACATCGGTCTTGGTGATGATTTTTTGGATTTAACGTCAAAAGCAGGGGCAACAAAAGCAAAAATAAACCAATGGGACCACATCCAACTGAAAGGCTTCTGCATGGCACAGCAAACCATCAACAAAATGAAAAGGCAACATGTGGAATGGGAGAAAATATTTACAAATCATAGCTCCGATAGGGGATATGCTAATATCCAAAATATAAAAAGAACTCACACAACTCGGTAGCAAAACAAAACAATCTGACTTAAAAATGGGGAGGAGACCAGAATAGGCATTTTTCAAAGAAGACATCCAGATGGCCCACAGGTACATGAAAAGGTGCTCAACATCACTCATCATCAGGGAAACGCAAATCAAAACCCCAGTGAGCTACCATCTCACATCTGTAAAAATTGCTATCGTCAAAAAGACAAGAAGTGGCAAGTGTTGGTGAGGATGGGCATAAAAGGAGCCCTGTGCATAGTTGGTGAGAACGCAAACTGGTTGCAGCCAGTCTAAAACAGTATGGAGATGCCCTACAAAATTACAGACAGAACTACCATATGATCCGGCAATTGCACTCCTGGTATTTATCCTAAGACAGACGCTAACTTGAAAAGACATCTGCACCCCCATGCTCACTGCAGCATTATTCACCATGGACAAGACACAGAAGCAGCTAAGTTTCCATAGATGGACGAATGGATAAAAAAAAAAAAAATGTGGCATCATACACACTGGAATAATAGCCATTAAAAAAGGAAATCTTGCCATTGGCAACAACAGAGATGGACCTTGAGGGCATTATGCTAAGTGAAATACGTCAGAGAAAGACAAATACCGTGTGATCTCACTTCTATGTGGAATCAAAACCAAAACAAAACCAAGGTCATAGATACAGAGAACAGATTGGTGGTTGCCAGAGGTGGGGTTTTGGGGGGGACAAAATGGGCGAAGGGGGTCAAAAGATGCAGACTTCCAGTCACAAAATCGGTAAGTCCCGGGGATGTCATGTACACCACGTTATGTGTGGTGACTATAGTTAACATACTGTGTTGCATATTTGGAAGTTGTGGACACAGTTGATCTTAAAAGACCTCATCACAAGAAAAAATGTAACTATGTGCTGTGATGGATGTTCACAAGACTGGCGTTGGTGATCATTTCACAACATATACAAATACTGAACCATCATGAGCCACACCTGAAACTAGTTGTTATATCTCAATTATAACTCAATTTAAAAAAATGTTTTCAGCCCACATTCTTTCTTCTCTTCTTCTGGGACTCTGCCGGCACAAGTGTTAAAATTTTCATTGTTGTTCACGTATTCCTAACGGTCTGTTTGTTTATTTCCAGTCTGTTTTCTCTCTGTTGCTCAGACTGGGTCATTTCTAAAATAGGTCATCAAGGGGCGCCTGGGTGGCTTGGTCGTTAAGCGTCTGCCTTCGGCTCAGGTCATGATCCCAGGGTCCTGGGATCGAGCCCCGCATTGGGCTCCCCGCTCAGCAGGAAGCCTGCTTCTCCCTCTCCCACCCCCCCCTGCTTGTGTTCCATCCCTCGCTGTGCCTCTCTCTGTCAAATAAATGAATAAAATCTTAAAATAAAATAAAATAGGTCTTCAAGTTTACAGATTCTTTTTTCTGTTGTCTCCAGTATTCAGCTTGTCCAATACATTTTTAGTTTTGGTTCTTGAATTTTTTGATTTTCTAATTTCCATTTGATTTTTTAAAATGTCTTCTATTTCTCAGCTAAGATTTTCTTTTTCATATCTTTCAAGAGTGTTCATAATTGTTTGTTGAAACATTCTTTATGACTGCTACTTTGAAATACCTGTCTGGTAATTCCAACGTCTCAGTCACGTTGGTGTTGCTGTCTGTTGGTTGTCTTTTCTCATCCAAGCTGTGATTGCTATGGTTCTGGGGATGATGAGTGGTTTTTATTGTGTGCATCACTGCTGTTCTTTAAATTTTTTTTTTTTTAGCATACAAAGAGTAGTGGTATTCAGAATGCTTAATGACTAGAATAAATATGGAACCAGCCAATGGAAGAAAAAAAAGCACAGATGCAGACTCTAAACAACCAGGATGTCCATAAAAGTTCATCCAGCCTAATGAGCAGCCCTGGAAAAATATCTTCCTGAACTCTCTGGAAATATGAACTGTAATTATAACAGTCCTTTTTCCTGTTTGCATTAGTTTTTGCCATTAGATGCACTGCTCAGATCTCCCGTGGGTGTCTGCTCTCTGTTTATATTCAACAGTGGTGCTTTGATGAGCTCATTGCAATCTTTCACACCTACACAGGGTTTGCTGATTTTGGCGGCAAGGAGGGTGAGCCAGAAGGGCGTTTTGTCAGGAGACACCAACAGATGATTTGTAAGGCTCTTATCTTGGCCAGTTTCTCTAAAAGTTATCTTCTAACTTCCTGAGTGCCCTCACCTGGGAGATGGGTGCTTCATCCTTGCTCCTCATAGAGCCCCTCCCTTCCACTGCACCTGGGGTCCCTGAGCCCAAGGTCTCTGTGGTTCTTCCTCCCCTGGGACTAAATTTCTGAACAAGAAAGTCACCCGGTGGCTTCCCTTCTTCAACAATACAGTCAGTGAATCCTTCAGATCGTCAGCCCTAAGATTTGTGCTGTGGGGCGCCTGGGTGGCTCAGTTGGTTAAGTGACTGCCTTCGGCTCAGGTCATGATCCTGGAGTCCCGGGATCCAGTCCCGCATCGGGCTCCCTGCTCGGCAGGGAGTCTGCTTCTCCCTCTGACCCTCCTCCCTCTCATGCTCTCTGTCTCTCATTCTCTCTGTCTCAAATAAATAAATAAAATCTTTAAAAAAAGAAAAAAGATTTGTGTTGTGTGTCATGAGTTCTCTCCTCTCCCGTGCTTCTGGAAGGGAATGCTATCTGTGAACCATCCTGGAGAGACTTGAGAAAGCAGCCACTCAAATCGTCTTCTGTAGGATTTCTTTCTTTCCTGCACCTTCCGTTGAGAGAGGCTGCCAGGGCATTTGTCCTGTCTTATGGCAAGGGCGTGAGCATTGGTGACCCGGTGTCAGTTGGTCTTGGCCACGAGCTGCCCGGCGGGGATGGGGTATGATCTCTCAGCACCTCCACGGCAGGCAGTGCGGATCACCCTGAGGGCCATCCTGCAGGAAGGCAGCGGGGGCAGCAGCTGAAGTATGGGACGGCAGATGGGCGAGAGTGAGCCCGCGGCAGCTGCGCAGGGCACCAGCGGCATCTGGTGTAGACGCCCCACCCCCACCCCCACCGCAAGCACAGGCATCAGCTTCTCACGGCAGAGCCAGCCTGTCTCATCACCGCCTCTCCCGGATGGGAGTGGGTTGCAGTTCCTGGCGCACTTACAAGAGGAGGGTCACCGGGACACGCTCTGGTCCCCACGGGTGCAGTGGCCCCCAGCCCCCAGCTAGAGCTCATCATTCTGGATTCCCCTTAGCCTCCTCCAGCGCGGAGGCTGCTCTGGAGCGCCCACCGATGGGAGCTTCCTCGTTTACACGGCAGCGCGGAGAGATGGCCCGGAAGTCACCTGAGCGTCAAACACATTCCTCCCTGTTTCCCTCATGTAGGAGCAGCCTACTGTCCCACGTCCCTCATGGCCAATGGCTCCCGCCAGTGTGGTGTCCCTTTTCTTTGCCTGCTTCTGTGTCACCAAAAGGAGTCAAACGTGACCAGGCAGTGGCCACAGCTTTGACATTAGCGGGACTCTTGTGTCCCCAGCGGGGGTGGGGTGGGGGCGGAGAGTCTGGCCTCTGGGAACCGGGATCTCCAGCCCTACAGGGCCAATGGTAGTGGGCCGGGAAGCAAGCATTTCCCAAGTGCGGCAGGACCACCCCTGCCCGCTCCATGGGTTCTCAGACACGTGTCCTCTACTTACTGGAAAACCAGCAGCAGAGAGTGGCCACTGTGTGTCCCCTCCGGCTGTCCCCTCCACTGGGCCTCGCTCAGGCTGGCCGCTTCAGGATGGTGTGGAATGTGCCATAAAGTAGATCCCTCGGCCCAGAGTGATGTCCCGTGGCAGCCCATCAGACACTTCACAAGCCCCTGATGTGGCCCCAGCGAGTCACTGGGGGACCCAGGCCAACCCAGCCCTGGGATGCGGATGGATCCCCATCAGGAGGCGGCCAGGGTGGGTGGCCGATGTCATCAGCTTGCCTGGTGGGTGGGTCTCCTCCAGAGACGGGGACCGTCAGCGGTCCAGGAGTTTGCCGGAAGGTAGCTCACACTCAGGGAAGAGGGATTGCCTCCGGATTTGTGAGAAAATAACCTTTCTTGCCCCGAGGAACAGCATGTGGTGTTCGCTAGAGATCCCGGTGGGCTCGGTCCCTGGTGGCCATTCCCACTGTCGCCCGCGGGAGCATCGACGGCCACCTTAGCTCCGGGAGTCACGCGCCGCACGTGGCCTCCCCTATTTGAAAACACCAGCATCTTGACTGATACCGGGAGCCCGGTCACAAGGCCAGGTCGTACGGCCGGCCCTGGCCTGCGGAGCACAGCTGCTGCCGAGGTTCTCCGTGGCAGTGGCCGCGGAGCCTGGGGCGTCTTCCTCCCGCCCTCCGAGGGGACAGGCAGCTCTGCATTCCCAGGTCACAGACATATCCATTCTGGCATGGGCCCTCTTGAAGACCTCACCCCCATCCACACGGACACATCGATTCTGGCGTTTACTTAAGTGGACCATCTGTTTCTCTAAGCCTCCGGAGACACGCCTGCTCCCGAAGCCCCTGCGCAGGCTTCAAGTCCCCTGATGTGCGTGCGCAGGCCCATCTGGAAATACTCTTCTTCTCTGGCTTCCTCGTCTGTGCCCCTGGCCCAGCGTCCTCCAGACCCTCCCCCAGACAGATCTGGTGGCTCCTTCGGTGTGTGGTCCCTCCCTCCTGTCAGCAGACCCTGCTCAGCCCCAGACAGGCCAGGCCAGGAGAGGGAACGGGGGTGAGTCCCTGGTCGGGGTGGGGCTGGGGCCAAGCTGGCGGCTCGTGTTGTCCCACAAGACGTCCGCTTCACTCAAGACGTCTGTATGGTCCCCAGGCAAGCAGCTGCTTCCCTGCCGCGAGGGGTCACTTCTGCAGGCCCGGAGGGATCCAGGGAATTGGAAGGTTCCAAGTTCTCAAGTCCATCCGCCCGGATGTCCCTGCCCCAGGCCTCGGGGCCTCGCACTCCCAGTCTGGCCGTGACTCCCGCGTAGGAGGCCCCTCTAGGCTTGTGCTGAAGTCCTGTTCCTGCTCCTCACCCCAGCTGGCCTTACAGCCCATGTCCGGCAGGCTTCTCCAATGCCAGAGATACCGCCCCAGCCCCCTGGGCCGCCTGACCCTCTGCACCGCCCCCCCACCGCACTCGCACGCGCCCCCTGGTCCCAGGGAGAGGCTCCTGCTTGTCAGCGGCCAGATCTAAATTCGGCGCCTCATCCCTGCAGTCAGCAGGGCCACCTCTACCGCTCAGGGTTTTAGTTTGGGTTCTCTAGAAGCAGAGCCTAGAACAGGAGCGCTTGGCCGTCCTGGGGGCACTGAGCGCCGCGGGGGAGGCAGGTGGGGAATTGGCCACCGCAGCGGGGAGAGTCACTCCTGCAGCCCAGCCACCCTGGGTGATGCTCCAGAGAAGGCGGCAGGCGTGGACGCGGGCGGTGACCCACAGTGGCTGTGGGGCCCCGACGGATCCAGGCGGCCCCCTCCGCGCCCGCCTGCCCGCTGCCCCAGCCTACCTGACCCCAGGCATGTGTTTGACTTTCAAACGTTTTGAATACTTTTTAAGCAAAATACAGCCCTTTTTTTTCTTTTTAGATTCTCTTAGGGTTACAAGAATATTCACAAGCACCAAGGTGACCATCCTGCGAATTTACCGTAACACTGAACTCTGCCCTGTGCTGAAGCGGGGCAGCTTGCCGACCCGCAGGATGCCGGGAGGGCACCTCTGAACCGCCCTGGGCATGGCAGCCACCAGCCACAGGGATCCCCAGCGCAGGACCCCCCAGACTCTGTGCGCCGTCCGCTCTGATCCCGGCCCGCCCCAGATAGAAAGCAACACATCCTCTTTTAGCTTTTACGTGAAATGTGCAAGGCCCTGGAATGTTTGTGGGGCTGGCATAGGACGTCGGGATCCTAGGTTTCTTCTGAGGGGTGGGCCCGATGCTCAACAGCATCATCAATGGATCCATCCCACATCCTCAGGCTCCAAATGCCGCCCTGCCCACGCGAAACCCTCCTGTGCGCTCAGGCTGGCCCCTGGGTCCGGAGGCCTTCGCTCACCGGCCTGTCTGCTCCTCTCCACGTCCAAGTTGCTTTTGTTACTTCAGCTGCTGATACGTTTACTGTCCGCTGGGTAAGCCCCCTTCCTTATTCTTCTATACTTTGAATTTTTCTTGGCTGCTCTCACGCATCCATGCGTCCAGATGAACGTTAGAACCGCTCCCTCATCCTCCGGAAGTCTTGTTGGGCTTCTGTAGGGAATTGCTTTACATTTATAGACTGACTTGGAGGAAAATCACATCTTTACAACGTGGGGCCTCCGGACGCGGGGACATCACAACCCCCTCCTTCACAACCCCCTCCTCTTATTCACAGCCTCTGTCTCTGCCCTGGTGTGGAGGACGCCCGTGTGCGCCTGCGTGCATGGGACCTGCCCAGCGTCGCTTCCCGTGTCCTTCCTTCGGCCTGGGAGCCCCCTTTTCCCGGGAGAGAGGCCTTCCCCATGGCACTGTCCCCATCAAAGGGGTGAGCATGGGAGCGAATCCGATCCCCAGCCACAGGGATCGCCTCTCCACTCGGGCAAGAGCTGCCGGTCCCTCGTGAGATTCAGTGTACGGATTCCATGAGAGAAACGGCTTCCTCTTCTCTGGGGTTACCCCCTCCCCGGAAAGAGGGGCTGAGTCTGGGGTCTGTCTGAGAAATGCAACAGCAAATGACCACAGTTACGGAGCACTTTCGACCACTGGGGACCATTCTCCAACTTTCACAAGAACGGACCCAGGTAACCCTCACGATAACCGGATGTGCTAGCCGGGGGTGATGCTCGCGGCACTTAGTACCTGGTTGGACCCCAACGTTGACGTCCAGACTGGTGTGTACCAGCTGGATTTGGGCTCTGAAGGGGGCCATTGTCCCACTTGGCACACAAGGAAACAAGCATGGAGACGTTTACACCTTGTCTTGGGTCCTACAACGGCCTGGCGCGGCCCAGACTCCCTCCTAAATCTGGAAAGTGGTCTGGGAGTGGGGGGTTACAAAGGACACCCTGAGGGGCGTGGGGCTGTGCCGTGGTGATGAGCCCCCACGCCCAGCTGGGAGGACAGCCGTCCTCCGTCCCTGCAGGAAGCTGGGGGACGGTCCTTGGTCATCAGTGGGACATTTGTGCACACAGCCTGGAGCTCTAGGGAGGGGGGCCAGCTCTCCCGGCCCAGACCCTGCTGCTCTGTCCTCTGCCCACCCGGCCTCCCAGCCGCCGCTCGGCACCGCTCAGGCTGGGGTCTGGGTGGGGGCCCGAGGCTCACTGCTGACAACGGACGTCCACGTCCGGGCCCGCGAGCACCCTCGTGCTCTCCCAGGTGCTGGGCATCGCCAGCAGCAGGTGGAGTCCCAGCGGGCCAGGAGAAGCTCAGTCCCGGTGAGTGGGGCCTCAGGGGCCGCCACCCCCACGTCTGAGTGTGGACGAGAGTGGACGCGGTCCCGCCCCCACCAGACGGGGGCTCTCGGGGGCACAGAGGGGACAGGTGAGGGTCACCTTCCAGCCTCGCCCCCCGTGTGCACCTCTCCTTGTGTTGCAGGCGGGCTCGCGACCGGGCTCGCCCAGCCGGAACATTCCATCCCTCTGGCAGGGCTGAGCCCAGCATGTGACACCTGAGAGGGCCATTTCTGTCACCTGCTCTAGAATCGTGACGTGAATAACAGCCGTGAGGGAGGATGAGCGGCTGCGAACGTTGTTCTGCCGAGCTCCGTATACGCAACCCTCCTTGTAAACCAGTAATCGAATTTCAGAAAACTGAAGCGTCTTCCAGAGGTACAATTTAGGCGACGTCTTTGTTTTCTTGATGCATCGCTTAGTTTTAAAACAAAAATTGGCACTGGAAAAGGAATAATTTCAATTTTAAAAAATCAGGCAGATTCAGTAAAATAGTTCGCATACGAACGAAGATTTGCTCTTTCCTGAACCACAACCCCATACTCTGCGTTTCGCTCTGTGACTCGCTCTGTGATAGGTGCCCTCACAGGACTCTGCAGGTATGGAATGGGGAGAACGTTCTGGATTATCCAGGGGGCTCAGTGTCATCGCACAGATCCTTAAAAGCGGGGACCGTGTCCTGCTGGGGCCGGAGCTGTGGCAACAGGAGCAGGGTCAGATGGGGACGGAGGGCCCGCCCCGCTGCAGGGGCTCTGAGGGCGGAGGCGGACCACCAGCCTCCCAGCCTTGGCGGAAGCGGGAGAGCCAGGACGCGGGTCCTCTGCCGGAGCCCCCCGAGGAGCGCAGCCCTGCCGACACCTTGGTTTTGGCCAGTGAGGCCTCGCGGGGACTCCCTGCCTCCCCCACGGTCAGCGGGCGTTACTCCGAGCCACTGCGTTTGCGGGGACTTGTCAGGGGGCACGGGGGGCCCACACACCGGCCGCCGCGGCTTCTCCGCAGCACGCTGCTCAGCAGGGGAGCTAGGCTGACGCGGGGCGCACACGCCCTGCGAGCCCTAAGGACCCCACACCTTCATGAACTTACTCTCAAACTAGACATTTGGCTGCGTGGGGCCGAGCGTCGGCGGGAGGTTGCTCTCCGCATGGACCGGGTTTATTGTAGGGTACGTGGTGGAAACGTGCCGAGGGGAAGCCCGCATGGGTGACTCTGCCGGGACGCCACTCACGGGGGTCCCACCCCACAGGACCACGACCGTGCACAGGCTCAGGGCCCCAAGTCCAAGACGGACGTCTGGCGGGGCTGGCTCCTCCTGGAGGCTCTGGGGAGACCCCGCCGCAGGCCGCGCGAGCCGCGGTGGTCGCCGGCAGTCTTGGGGCTCCTCGGCTCCTGCGCACACCCCGTCTCCGCCCTCACCCTCCCGTGGGGTCCCCCCCGCGTGTCTGTGTCCAGAAGTCTTCTGCGTACAAGGATGCCAGCCACACTGGGCAGGGCCTCCCCCAACAACCTCATCTTGACTTGGTCACGTCCTCGGAGACCCCATTCCCGAATCCGGTCACCTTCACAGGCACGGGAAGTAGGACCCAATGTCCTTTGTTGGGAGCGGTGGTGGGGGGCACAAGTCAATCCGGCTTCCCTGAGATGCTCTGTCCACCCCGGTGGCCGTGGCTCCGGCCTTCTCCTGCGTCCTGGAGAGAGCGGGCCAGCAGGGGGGCAGGCGGGGCCAGGAGACCCGGCCTCCAGCCGGACCTGGCCGTGCGTGAGCCAGTCGCCTGGTTTTGCTGACCTCACCTTGGGTGGGGACCCTGTCACCTCACTGGGTGGGTGAGCGGGCTACAAGGCCGGCTTCTTCCGCTTGGCGCCATGAGAACCATGCTTGCTCGTCCGCTTGCCAGCTGAAGGGCATTTGGGTTTTCTAGGTTTTTAGAGATGGAGAGGAAAGCCGCTAAGAACGCTCAGGTACAGACTAGCGTGTGAACTAAGTTTTCCGTTTTCTAGCGTGGATCCTTACGATGGGATGGCTAGCTTCTACGGTCGTGGGGAGAGCGTTCGCGCAGGGGCAGGCCCCATTTTGCGTCCCCCTGGCAACACAGGAGAATTCCTTTGGCTCTAAGTGCTCGCCGGTGCTGAGGACCGTCAGTTCCTTTACTTGAGCCATTTGAGCAAAGACTTGGAACCCTGTCAACGTCCCCTACCCGCATTCCTGTAGGGGCGGATGTGCTCATTCTTCACATGCTTATTTGCTATCCACTATCCTCTTTGGAGACATGTATGTTGAGATATTTTACCCATTTTTAAAATTTGGTTGTTTCCTTACGGTTGAGTTTTGAGAGTTCTTTGTTGAGGACAGGAGTGTCCGTTGGATCTGTGATCTGCATGTTTCCTCCCTGCCCGGGGGGCTCTTTTCCTTCTGCCTCAGCCCCATTTCACTCAATTCACCAACAGTTTCTTGTATGGATTGTGGGTTTGTGCTCAGTTCTGAGATCGCAAAGATTTTCTCTGATGTTTTCTTCTAAAAGTGTTCGTTTTCGGTCTGGCATTTGGGTCCATGATCCATTTTTATTTTCTTTCTGCGTAGGATGGGAGAGGAGATCAAGGCTCGGGGAATTTAAGTTTTTCACCAAATTTGAGAAGTTTGGGCCACGATTTCTTCAAGTATTGTTTTTGGCGCCGATTTCTCCTCGCCTTCTGGGACCTCACGGGCAGAATGCTATTCTTTCTGGCGTTGCCCCTCGGGTTCTAGAGACCCCGTTCCATTTCCCTGTCTTTGTCCTGTCTGAGAGCCAGTGATTTCTCCAGATCCTTCTGTGGGCCCCGTCCCCTCTCATCTCCGCTCTGCTCTTGAGTCCATCCCACTTATGTTTTCTCTCCGATGTGTTGTTTCAGCAACATTTCATTTGGATATTTTCCAGTTTCTGTTTCTCTGCAGAGAAATTCTGTCCTCCCCTTCGTTTCAAGATTGCTCACCTTAAGCTCAGGACGGACAGTCCAGAAGCACTGGCCAGATTTTTCTGAGTGGAGGAATTCTGGATCACGCCCTGGGCATCTTGGCCATTACGTGGGAGACCCTCAGTCCGTCGAATACTCTAGAGAATGTTGCTTTCTTCTTGTGGCTTTAGCAGGTGGTTAGACCCAGACCTCAAGTTCTGGTTCCTTCTGGGGGCGGTGGTTCCAATATCCGCTCAGCTTCCAAAGTTGGGTCTACCTGGCCCGTGGGCCACCGAGGGCTCGGTGTGGGATTTGGGCGGTGGCTCAGTTCCTGGGCTCTTGGATACGCTTCTGTGGGCATCTGGGAGCAGCTTGGGGATGAGGCAGGACTAACGCTGGTTATACACAGAATCAGGCCATGCCCCCAAAAGCCATTCTCCCCGCTGATTTCCTGAACTGTCTTCACCCCTTGCCATGTCTACACAGATGCGTCTCTGCTCAGCTCACTGACCTGTCCTGTCTTCTAGAACGGGATCCCTCCCATTCTAGTCCTCCACTAGCAGCTTACCCCATGTCCTGGTAACCGGGAGGCCAAGGTCCCCCGCCCAGTTCTTCAAGACTGCTCTGGCTATTCTGGACTCTTTGGTCTTTCATGCAACTTCTAGGGTGGGGTTGTCCAAGTCCCACGAAAATCCCATATACACTCCCAGTGAGTCACCGCTGTATAGTGTTGCTGGGGCTCGAGAACATTTATGTTTCTCTGTTGTGGGCATTTTTATTGTGGATGGATGCAACTCTTTCTTTTCTTTCACCTGTTGAGATGACCAAAGATTTTTATCCTTTATTCCATTACCGTGGAGAAAGGCAGAAGCGCATCCGTGGTGAAGCACTCTTTCAGCCCCAGGGATAAACCAAATGGGGTGATAACGTGTTATATAGATGTTTAATGCGACTAAGATGGTTTGCTAAAAAAATATCTTCAGGATTTTGCATATATATTTACTGGAGGCTGCCAATGTGTCCTTTTTCTTGCCGTCCTTGTCGAGTGTGGGCATAAAGATTTTCTAATCCTCACAGAAATAGCTTGGGAATGTTCTCTTTTGTTCTCTTTTCCAGAAGACTCTGAATAAGATGGGACTCACCTGTGCCTTGAATAAGCCTTGCTAGACCTGCCCATAAAAAGGGCTGAGCCTTGTTTTCCTATTATGGGAAGATTTCTAAAACACCGGAGAAGTTTTTGCTGTTGTTACCGCACTGCTCAGGTTGGGGCTTTTGTATTTTCCTGGGAACCTGTCTATGTCATGTATATGTTCAAACTGAGAGGCAAAACGATATTGGCCATACTCCCTCATTAACTTTCAAATCTATACTGTCGTCTGCAGCCACATCTGCTTTTCCAGCCCTAATATTTTTATTTCTGTTTTCTACTAGAAAATTGATCGGTCTTGCTAGAGGCCTACGAGCTCCCTTAGTCTTCGCAAAAATCCAACTTTATTTTTTCCCATTCCCCGCCTTGCACCTTCACTGTCCAGTTCATTCGTTTCTGGTTTTATCTTTATGCTTTTTCCCTCTATGTTCTCTGTTGTTCCTAACTTTTTAAGTTAGATATTTAAGGCATTAATTTTTAGTTTTGCTTTTTCTCCCAACATATCCATTTATGATTATAAATTGCCCTCCAAACACCATATGGTATTTCATTATCTTTTTTGTGTGTTTGTTTTCATTATTATTTTATCTTAAGTATTTTTTTTAAAGATTTTATTTACTAGGGAGAGCATGAGCAGGGGGAGGGGCGGAGGGAGAGAATCTCAAGCAGACTCCCCACAGAGCTCCATCCAGGACCCTGACATCATGACCTAAGCCGAAATCAAGAGTTGGGCGCTTAACCGAGTGCGCCACCCAGGTGCGTCCCTAGTCCTAAGTTATTTTTTTTAAATTTCCACGGTGAGACTTTTTACTTGTGAGTCATTAGGAGTATGTGTTTAAGTTCCCGGATTAAGATTTTTGGGTTGTAGGGTCTCTTTCGTTGTTACTGATCCCGAATCTGTCTGTGCTCCGATCAGAGAGCGCTTCTATCCCCGCCACTGGCCCTCCACCTGTCGAGAGCGGGTTCCGGGCAAACACTTGGTCCCACTCGCAAGGCGCCCTGTGCACGTAAGCAGAACGCATGTTCCCGTTATTGCACGTTCCTGTTACTGCACGCAGAGCACTCTAAATAGCTCCCACACCAAGTTTGTTACTTCTGTCGCTCAAATCTTTGAAATCCTTCCCGACGACGTTTATCTGCTTGTTCTGTTAGGAGGGAAGACGCTCAGATGTCACCCATGTCTCGTTCTGGGCCTCGTTCTCTCTACAAAGTTTCAAGTTAGGCTAATAGGGACATACAAGGTCAGCATTACTCTATACTTTATGAACCTGAAACTTTATCGTGAAATAGTAACTCTTCTTGTTCTTGGCAAAGCTTCCTGCATTTTGATGAGAATATTTGTTTCCTTCCTTTTATTTTCGGTCTCTCTCTGTAGTTAAGTCTTAGGCGGGTCTCTCCTAAGCAGCCTGTCCTGGGCGCGTGCATTTAGCACGAGTGTCTTCTGGTTGGAAGAGCACGTTTCTTGTGAATATTCTGATGCATTTCTTCCATTTTATCTCATTTTGTGCTTTGTCCTTGTCACACTTTTCTGCAGATTCTCTTTTCATTCTCTGAGAGGCTTTTCCCCCTTCTTCCTTCCCTCCTTCCTCCTCTCCCTCCTTACCTTACTTCCTTCCCTCCTTCCTTCTCTCCTCCTTTCCTTCCTTTCTCCCTCCCTCCCTTCTTTCCTTCCTTCCTTCCCTTCTTCCCTACTTCCTTCCTCCCCTCCTTCCTTCCCTCCCTCCCTCCTTCCTTCCCTCCCTCCTTCCCTCCTCCCTTTATTGGCTTGCCCATCAAATATGTATTCTTTCTGTGGTTATTCTTAGAAATGCACACCCGATTTAACATAAAATTAACCAATGTCGCCCCGTCCCCAGATACCATTGGAGAACTTCGCGATGCTTCTGGAATTCCGCCCCGTGGGCTCCCGTGCCCCCGCCGTGGCTGCACCCGATCCGTTGTTTGCCGTGGCCTCGGTGGCCCGTTCAGCTGCACCCTGCGCTTGTTGCTACAGACGTCTTTGCATTGACTGTTTTCCTTTCCCGCCGCCGGTCCTCAAGCATCCAGACCTCCTGCGATCATGTGTCTGCTTCACTTTTGAAAGACAGTTTTGTTGGGTATACAGTTCCACCAGTGTTTGGAAACAGTTACGTTCCCTCTGAACTTGGAGCATGATGTCCTTCAGCTTCTCCGCAGCCCCTCATGGCTCCTAGGAAGCCGCCCCCAGTCCGTGCCCCGGGGCGCAGGGGTGGCCTGGCCCTCCTCCAGTGCGGCTTGAAGACACCGCCGTCCGGGGGTCCCGCGTCCTCGTTCTGGAAACTGCAGTCTGTCGTCAGCTCTGGGACATTCTCAGCTGTGACCCCTTCCAGAAGCGCCTGCCCCGCTCAGCTGCGTTTATCCGAGGTTTAATCTTTCCAAGGATTTAAAATTTTGTTCATGTGTGTATTCGTCCTGTTTTTTCCTTTTTTACCCAGGTTTTATAGTCTCTTACTCCTGTACTTTCATTTCCCTATTTTATGTCTTTAAACGTGTTTGTTTTACCCCCTGCTTTTGTGACGCCCAGAATCCAGAGTCGTTGCGGACCTAGCTCCATCTGTTATCTGGGGAGATCATTTGCATGTTGCCTTGCTTTCTTGTGGGTTTTGTGATTTAGAAAAACATTTCCTGTGTATGTGTGTTTTACATAAATCCGTAAATAAATATGTTCGACCTTGACCCTGGAAACGCTCTGAGGTCTGGGCAGACGCTGACTCACTATGGGTTCGCTTCAAATTGTAATTCTTACCTTGCCCTTTTCGGGATCATGCAAAGAGTCTAAAACTCAGTTTCCAAACCCAGATCAGGACCGACCAGTGCCACAAATTCCCAAGGGAATTTTTAAAACACCCAGACTTTCCTCTGGACTCAGGTTGAGACCATTTCCCTTCCGCGAAGGACGGGGATCTTTTCTCCTTCACGGTTTGGTGAGGGTGCGTGCGGCAGGTCCTGAGTCCTGGTGCGAGGCTGGGGGTCTCTGACCCAGCCCACCTGTGTCCCTGGGCTGGCACCCATCCCCCTGGGTGCAGAATAGCAGGCAGCCTGCTTTGCCCTGGGGCACCGCATCTTAGCACCTCCCCCAGCTCCTGGACTCAGTTTCCCCTTGTCATTCAGACTCCTGGCCCTTGCCTACTCCCTGGCGGGGTCTACTTAGGATACTCTGCGGAGAGCAACCCCAGGTGGCTTATTGAGACGCACACTCTACTGGCCATTAGCACTAATATGGGCTTCCAGGAGTCAGCCTTAGCTTCACCAATAATGTGGTTTTTCTATAAATTCTATTTTTCACTTATTTCTTCCTCCTAGTTTTTCCTTTTAGGTGCGTTTGATGTCTAAGTTCCTGGTTTTTATTATTTCTCGTTAAATAATGGGAACATTGGATCCTGTTTTCCTTCTGGCGGTCTGAGTGAATCTCCCGCTCTAAATACCTAACATTCTCTCCATCCTTACAGAGTTTAAGTGGGGTTTTATTTCCTCTTCGACTGGACTTGTTTAGGAGACTATTTTACAAGTCTAGTCATAAAACGCGTATTAATTACAAGTTATGTTGCATTGCAGTTTGAGGATATGGTATCATAAATATTGATTTTTGTTGTTGTTGTTTCAATATACTGTCAATCTTTCTAAATGTTAAACAGGACTTAAAAGGCATGTTCTCTGCTTAAATGAGAAACAATGGGAACGTATTTGTGTCTTAAGTAAATCCTGTTAACTACGGTGCTCAGATTTCCTCTTAACTTTTCTTGTTTTTGCCTCCTTGAGGGAGTCCCGCGGTGTCCCAAGCTGGGTACCTGGAAGTTTCCAGACGGCGGAGCAGGCAGGGGCAGCCGAGGAGGGGGCCTGGGGGGCATTCAGAGAGGAAGCCACACAGGGGTGGAGGTGCCCTAGGCGGCTGCCCACGGAGCCTCTCCAGCCCCACCCGGACCACGTCTGTGGGCTCCCTCGCTTGCCCAGCCCCCGCCCCCTCCCCCACCCAGCAGAGCACCCCCACCCCCACCTCTCCAGGCCTGTCCTTGCACTCTGAGCCCCGGGGTCCCCTCCGAGCCCTCCCGCCTCTGTGCACATTTCCTGCCCACCCCGCTTAAATGCTGTGTGGTTTCTCTCCGACTGGATCCTGATCAAAACTCGAGAAACAAGACCAAATGAACCCAAAGCCGCAGGGCAGCGCACGTCCGACGGGCAGGGCTGAGCGAGGTTGAAAAGAACAGCAACAGAAAAATCAGCGAAACCAAACCCAGTTCTTTGAAAAGGTCAATAGAATGAACACATCTTTAGCCCGCGGAGCAGGAGGGGAAATCAAACATTACCAATCTCACCAACGAGGCAAGGGGCCCCGCCAGAGGCCGCTGTCTTCGGGACTGTTTGCCATGAGCCTGCGGTCCGCGAGCCGCACAAACCACCAGAGTTCACTCAGGACGCAGCCCTGCGCCTAGTGAGGCGCGAGCCTCCAGGCCCGGGCGGCCTCCCCGGCACGTCCCCTGCGCACGGCCATCTCAGAGGGGTGAGGCCAGCGTGACCGAGGCCACCATCAGGTAGAGACGCTGCGAGAAACCAACGTTTCAGAATGTGCCTCAGTCACACAGACCCCAAAACCCTTTTAAAAAGTAGCAAATTGAACCCAGAATTGAATCTAGACAGGATGGGACATCGTGACCAGTAGGGTTTATTCCAGGAATGAAAGGTTGGTTCTGCATTTTACAAAACAACAACAAAACCCCAATGGAATTCGCCATGTCCACAAAGGAGAGAAACCATAGGATAACCTCACTTGGCGAAGAGAAGCCACAGCTGTTGATGATAAAGACTCTGAAAATTATGAACTGAGTGGAGCTGGAGTCAAACAAGGGTTCAAACTAACGGGGAGCGTCCACAGAAGGGGAACGCCCGCGTCCGCGCCCCGGGGAGCATGGAGCCGTCGTCCGTCCAGCTGATGCCTCAAGAAGGAAAAGGGAAAAGGGAGAAAGACTGGATTTGAGGATGTAAACTGTCTTTATCTGCAGGCACGACTTGTGCGCCCCGTGAATCCAAAAGGATCTACAAACTACCAGAACCATGAAGTTGGCCAAACGCGGGAGATACCCAACCTCGAGACTCAACGCAGCAGAGATCAAGGGAGGGAGGAATCTGTGAGCCATGGGACAAAATGCAGAGCCTGGGAACTGCCCCCCCCATAAGGTGCCGTGATTATGACGCAGATGCACGGAATCCATGGGGGGGGGCGGTCTCTTCCATCTGTGGTTCTGGAGCGACTGGATGCTCACAGAGGAAGAAGGAGCCTTCCCCTCCCCCCGGACGTGAACTCAGTCTGAGGTGGATCCCATATCCCAGCACGAAAGCTCGCAACGTCCAGCTTCCGGGAGGAAATGCACAATGTCCGCAGATCTGGAGGCGGCAAACGCAAACAACACGCACAACCACTAACCTTCACAGACTGACGAACCGGGCTTAATTAAAATGAGAAACTTCTGTGCGTCCAGAAGTTTGAAAACCCGCAGGCAAGCCTGCAACCTGGAACTCGGACGGACGTCTGACAAAACATTTGTGTCCCAGATCGGTAAGAGAAAGGAAAACAACCCAATTTCAAAATGGGCAAAACCCCACTCGACGCCTGGCCGCGCCCACATGGCGCCCGAGTCCCCAGCCGGTCCTCACAGCAAGCACAAAGCCGAGCCAACTGAGCACCAGCAACTCAGATCGGCCGAGGAGTGAGGGAGACGGAGAATCACAACTCACCGGGGTGTGGACAGGTCCTCAGCATGCGGGCGGACACCTGGGTGCGAGGGGCTGACGGCAGAGGCGGCGTGGAGAGGCTGGGGGGGCCGTTCTGGGGGCCCCGTTCCTGTGAGAGCCTCATCTCCATGAGTCCTACCTGGTTCTCCCAGCAAGTGTGGGAGAAAGGCCGCCTCCGGCTTCCTGCCGGCAGAGGCAAGAGCCCCCAGGAGATGGGCCGGTGTGTCCCAGCACGGTTAGCCGGTTAGCTGAGCCCACCTGGCCCCAGGGGGCGGGGAGGGGTTTGCAAGTAGTTAGAGCCCACTGGCTCTGGGGGGCGGGGTTTGCAAATAGAGCCCACCTGGCCAGGGGGGTGAGAGGGAGGGGAGGGGTTTGCAAGTAGTTAGAGCCCACCTGGCGGGGTAGGGGGGGCAGGAGGTGGGGAGGGGTTTGCAGGTAGCTAGAGCCCACATGGCCCCAGGCAGGGAGGGGTTTACAACAGCTGAGGAGTGTCAGCCTCATTACTGGCCAGGAAAACACAAATTAAAACTGCAGAGAGACACAGCCCATGAGGGTGGCTGAAAAGGAGGACGCTGCCCCTCGTCACTGGGGACGTGGAGTCACCAGGACGCTTGCTGTCCGCGGAGTGGAGGTGGCTGGACCCCTCTGGGCGCTGGTTGGCTGCACTCACTGGGGCCGAATATAGGTGCCCTGGACTCGGCGGTTCTGCTGCTGGGCACACACCCGCGGAAGTGCCCCGAACGCGCTCCCCAAGGCGCAGACCAGAGGTCTACAGAGTGTCCCAGCCTCGAAGCCCAACGCGAGAAACCAGCCCAACGCCTGCCCACGAGGGAATGGTTGAGCCACAGCCCATCCTTACAGCCGGGTTCTTTGTGGTGATGACAGGGGTGATAGGACCGCGGGCGCACCTCGGGGACGCCTGGCCTCGGTGCCAGGCCACCGCAGCGGAACGGACACCGCCGTAAAGGGAACCCGGGCAGTGCTCTGGTTTCCGGGGCGTGGCGGGGCTGCGTCCACACTGGTGCGTAGCCGTGAGCAAGGGCACTAGGTCTGAAAACACAATGTATGTATTTTAATTAAAAAATACTTTGCTGGGCGCCTGGGTGGCTCAGTTGGTTAAGCGACTGCCTTCGGCTCAGGTCACGATCCTGGAGTCCCGGGATCGAGTCCCGCATCGGGCTCCCTGCTCAGCAGGGAGTCTGCCTCTCTCTCTGACCCTCACCCCTCTCATGCTCTCTATCTCATTCTCTCTCTCAAATAAATAAATAAAATCTTTAAAAAAAAAAATACTTTGCTAGAGAACGCCAACCATCATCTGAGCCGTCCATGAGTCAGTCACTGGCCACGGTGACAAATGCAATAGTAATGGAATCATTGGAGACACGGTGAGAGTCACTGAGCGTGACACAGACATTAAGAGAGTGGGTGCCGTTGGAAAAATGGTGCCGGCCGGCGGGTTCCGGCTGTGAAGCCCACGGGGCGAGCCTGGCTGGGGTCTGCCTGCTGTCACGAGGTGAGGGACGAGCCAACTGCCCGGAGGCGGTGATCCGTCCACACTGCGACCCCGGGAGCGCCCACGACCATGGCTCATCCTGGCACAGCTGGTGGAGACGGAAGAGCGATGGCCACTTGCGGGAAGAAGTGAGCGCTGGTTTCGAAGGGGACGAGGGAACTTTCTGGAACTCTCCTGCACGTTGTTGGGGCTGGGGTTGCACACATGTAGTAATTTGTCGCTGAAGGCTTTTCCGTCTTCCAGATGCCGAAGTAGCTGGCGAGAGGGCTACCAATGCCTGTGGTGCCCTTCGAGATGCGTTAAGAAGACAGACTGACGGACGGACGGGAAGATAGGTGACAAGGCATTCATTTGAGGGGATGAGTGTATGTGTTTCCCGTCCGATTCTTTCATCTCTGCTAAATGTTTTCCGTAAGAAGAAGCTCGCGGCAAGGTGGTTGGCGGTGTCCTGGGCACAACGTTGAGGGGAAGGAGCCAGACACGGCGAGTGCGCAGTCTGACTTGGTTTATGGAAAGTCCAGAAGCGGCCCACCCTTTCCGGGGCGAGCGGCGCCCTCCTGCGGTTGTCAGGCTCGGAGGATGCTCTGCGCTGGGGGCCGAGCACCTGGACCATCCAGCCACCTTCACCTTACGATCGGTGCATCTTTAGTCATATTTTCATGCTTCAGGAGAAATTTACATTATGGGGACGTTTGGAAAAACGGGGACGGACTGGGAGGTCCTCACGCCGGGGAACAGCTTGGCACCCTGAGGCCGAACACACGTTCCCTTCAAGTCCTCGCAAGAAGCCGGAAGCCTCCCCCAGGCCCTGCGGCCGCCCTACGGTCCTCACTGCCGTGTGGGTCACCGGTAATTAAGACGGCTCTGTGGGGCGCCTTGGCGGGGGCAGGGGTGGGGGTAGGGGGCCCAGGCCAACCTGCCTGTTGCAGGAGCCTGATTTATGAGGGTGTGGGCGGAGGAGGGCCACTCGGGGGACAGGACGCCCCGTAACAGATGCAGCCGAGACAATTAGTTATTCGTGCGGAAAAAATGAAATTGGATTTCTGTCTCACACCATAAATAAAAGTCACTTGCGGCAGACAAGGCGGGGCTCGTCTCGGGGCCTCCCCAGGTTGGGGAGAGGCGCGGGGCGGGCCGAGCGCAGAAGGAAAGACTCCTATGTTGACCTGCATTAACATGGAGAACTTTATCGAAAAAAAAAGAGGAGAAAAGCGAGTCATGGGGGGAGGAGCCGTTTCGCGGACCAACCAGCGTGGGGGTGGGGCAGAGCGCGTCCCAGGAAGCCCAGCAGGAGATGCGTGTCCACAGAGAGTGACTGGGGGGGCGTGTGGGGCCCAAGGAGCCCGCACCTCGCGTGGCCGGGCCTGCAGTGCGGCCGCGGGAGTGGCTGGCGGTCCGCGGGGAAGGCGCGGGTCCGGCGCCCGGGGGAGTAACGGGGCTTTCTCTGGCAGGGCCGGCGTTTGCTGACCGAGGACCCAGCGTTCTGCTCCTCCTTCAGCCCTAAGGAAGCTCTCGGTCCTGAACACAAGGTGACGCTCTGGGTCATCCCGGCACATGTCCCTGTGACAGGTGAACGGACACACGTGAGCTCGGAGCGTTCCCACGGGGGAGTGGTATGACCAGAGGGCACGGATGGTTCGGGCAGACCCTGGCGACGTCACACGGTGGGTCACACACTGTTTCGCAGTGTGTGTGACCCCAGCAGAGGTCGGCAGTGTCCGGCCCTGGGGACGCGCTCCAGCTCCACGTGCCGGCGTTGGGAGGGGGTGGTGGGCCTGGAGGGTCCCATCATGCCCCACGGCACACCCCAGATGACATAGTCTCACCCAGCGGGTCCCCGATCACACGACTGAATCAATGAAGAAGTGGAGCACTTCTTATGCCCAAGCATCCCGGAACAATCTGGGCCCGATCAGTGATTAAGGCTTCCTTCCGCTTACTAGATGGGCTTACAGCAGCGTCTACACTCATTCATACTGCCGTCAGTGCTTCCCGCCAGGGCCTCCCCATCCCGGAGCTCTCAGCGTCCTTGCGTCTTCCGCCGGCTGGACGGCATCTTTGAGGAAGAGCCTGGGGTGGGTGCACCTTCTGAGCAGGTGCGGCATCCCCTGAGCGCCCGCGGGTCCGGGGTCTTCCCCTTCCCTCACTGCCAGGTGCACCTGCTCTGAATATGGGACGGCAGCCCCATCCATCTGCGTCTGGCCGCGCTGACATTCGGCATCCCGTTTTGAAGGGCAGACACCTGCCGCCCGTCTGTTCCTCTGTAGGGAGTCCACCTTCTGGCCGGATGCCCCAGATTCCTCCGAAGCTCACCTGCGGGTTCCTTCAGCTGGGACGCGGGGTCAGGGCTCCCTCCGCCTGCCTGCCCTCTTCCCCCTCGGGCGGGCCCTGCCCAGCGCACCTTCCCTGGCCTCCCGACCGTCCCTGGAGTTTGTCCTGCGTCATGAGTCACAGGCTAGAAACGCAGCTCCGGGAGCCCCTTGCTGGGCCCAGGGTGGTCGGAGGCCGTGCTCAGAGGGACAGCCCGTCACACGCAATGACCTGTGTGTGACATCGTGTCCCCTCGAACCCGGGACTGGGGATGAGCATGCAGGTGACGGGCACTGTCGCCGAGAAGCGAGCTCCACCCTGTGCCTCGGCCACCCCGTGGGGCTGTGTGCTTGGAGGATGGTCGTCGCCGTCCTGGATGAGCTGTCACCCACACCCCGTCCCCTCCTAGCGGGATCTGTCTCCAGGGGAGAGGAGCCTCCCCGCTCTCTGCATGGCGTCTAATATTGCTTATCTGATGAACCTATTAACCATATTTCCCTAAATATTTAAACACTTGCACAATTAATGAATCCCAACTAGAAAAATTAACCAATAAAATTTCCCAGATATTTAGATATTGATTATAAACTTTAATCAAATGCTTCTAAATGTTTAATTAAAATCAAAAGCTAAATATATCAGATTTGCTTAAATTGCTTGGAGCGCCTTTACAACCAGGTAAACCTACAAGCTAAGGGCTGAGTGCCTAGGTCTCCGCCAAATTCTCGTGCTGAGGGCCTGACCCCCAACGTGACTAGAGACGGGCCTCCAGGAGGTGGTGATGGTTGAGAGCAGGCCGTGGGGCCCCGGCCCCGCAGGACCGTGTCCACACTGAGGGGACAGAGGGGACACTGGAGAGCCTCCCTGACCTCCGTGAGGACACCGCCAGCCTGAGGCTCCACCGGAAACCAGCCGTGCTGGCCCCTGGTCCCTGAGATCTCGCGGGTACATGTGCTTTTGTGAAAAGGTGCGGAGCTGCGCCCCCCTGGGTGAGTGGGCCCGTCTGCAGGGTGTCCCTCGGTGAGAGAAAAGCCTTACGGTTTCTTACCCCGACACCAGCTGCCCGGGGTGCCTCTTCTCTGCTGTTCTCACGCCTTCCCACGGTTGCCGGAACTTTCCAGAAACACAGGGAGAGACACGCCCTCCATCAGCCTTGCCTGCGGGATCTGGGTTCTTCTTGAACCCACGTCTTTCCTGTGTCCACCCCAGCGACGCCCGCCAGGAAGGTGGTTTGTCCACATCGGGGCCACCGCCTGCCACCATCTGTAGGGACCTGGGCGGTGCTCCCCTCGGCAGCGTTCACGCCCCCTGCAGACCCCCAGCGCCTCCTCATCCTTGACAAGTAGCACCCCAAGAGGTGGGGGACCCTCTCCCTCCACGGGATCGCCGTGTATCTGGGGCTTCGCAGACTCGTCTACGAGCTGAGCGTGCCTTGGGCTGAAAGACCGCGTGCGCCCGGCGCCCCTGCCAACACCCGGCCTCTGGGGACATGAGGGTCAGCGTCCCGGGACGGCGGCTCCAGACTCCCGCGGGGGGCGGGGGGCGCCGAGGGGCAGAGCACCTGCTGCTCCTGGGCCTCGGGCGGGCACACCCGCGACCCCCCGGTTTGATGGCGGGGGGAACGGTGGTTCAGTCAACGGCAGAGTCTACCTTCTTCCTCGTTCCCGCACCCCCACCCTGGGCGGCCCCTGCGAGGGCCCCGTCGGCAGCTCTGGGCCTCCGTTTCTCCTCCGACCGCGGGATGACGCCGTGGGAGGGTAAGCTGGGAGCCGGTCCCTGGGCCGCACCAGCCCCCAGGCTTCCGCAGGAGGTGCGAGCCGCGGTGTGGCCCGGACGGCCTCGGCGGCATTCCCGGTGCCTGCTAAGAAATAATCAAGCCACGATGTCCCGGCAAAAGGGACCCGAGAGACAGAACATGCCGTGGGTGCTCTGCAACGAGGCGGGGCGGCTACACGCATGCACGCGCCCCACGCGTGTGCACCGTGCCCACACTCGAGGGGAGAGGTCCGCGCGCGCCGTCCCAAGGCACAGTGACTGCTTCTAGGCGGCGGAGTCCTGAGTACGTTCTTTTCTTCCCGAGACCTTCCTACATTTTCCAAATGTCTTACAATGACTGGTATGAATGAGAACAAAATATTCCCCGGACGTGTTTGTTTCTTAAGCAGGAAACACCACCGCTGCCTCCTGCCAGGGTTGTGGGTGCGAGGGCCATGCTCCCAGAGCGTGGGGACCCAGGCCGGGCCAGCCGCACACAGGCCAGCTCTGAAGGGGTTAAGATGCGCCACCAATGCAAATCAGGTTTAATTAATCCTTTTCATCAGTTGCAAATATACCTTCTGAACCCTATTAAAAACATGAATATGCAAATGCAGACCTTTTTAAATTCTCATTTTCAAGGACTTGGTGTTGGGTTTGATTAGTGAATTCCGTTAACAGCCTGTAAACCTGGTGCAAAATTTAATTTCCATTTTAGGTTAAAAAAAAGAAAAAAGTCATGAAGGCTGTTGGTAATAGAGCTAATTATGGTGTTATGCTAACGAGACCGCACAGGGAGCCCTGGTAGGTGGAGGGGGCAGCGGCCGGGCAAGCCCCGGCGGCTCCTGGTGCCCTCTGGGCGGGCCCCCGGCCGTCAGCCCATTTTCCAGATGTGGAGACGGAGGCTCATGGTGGGAAGGAGGCCGGGAGTCCTGCAGGCTGGGGCGGAGACGGCGTCAGAGGGCCACCTGGCGTCCAGGCCTCCGTGGGGCGGTTGGCTCGGGGGGAGGAGGTCCTGCAAGGAGAGGACCCGCCTTGAGCCCCCGCCTGGCGCCCTGGGCCCCTGTCCATGGGGGACGCTGCTCAGTGCTTCCTGGCTCTGCTGAGTCCCCATGAACTCCCGGGTGACCTGCTGGGACAGCCCCTTGTCTTACTAATTAAAGACGAAGACAGTCTGACTCGTGTCACGCACACAGTGAGCCTGGAGTGACCCGCGGTGGACGAGACAGGGTCCTGTCCCAGTGGAGGCCGGCGGTGGGCATGAAAGACGACACTGGGCTGCCCAGACGCGGCGTGCCGTAAAATGAATCTCGTTAATTATTTATATTGATTACACGTTGAAGTGACATTTTGGAATCCTTGGCTTAAATAAAATGTATTTTCTAAACTCAGTTTCACCTGTTTCTTCTTACTTTTTCAATGTGGCTACTGAACAAGTTCAAAGCACGCGTGTGTGGTTTGCGTGTTATTTCTGTGGGTTCCCGAGAAGACACGCGCCTGTGGAGAATGCGCGTGCCGTGGGGCCGAGGACGGACGTACCGCCTGCGTGTGGTCAATGAAGTACGCGTGACGACGAGGCCAGGGGCCGAGAGGGGCCGCAGGAGGAATAGTGCAGGGGAAGGGGATGAGGGTGTTACTGCAGCAAATCCCACGGGGGTGGGGCTTAAACGGAAATCCTCTCTCACGTCCCGGGGGCTGGGAGTCCAAGGTCAGGGTGTGCATGGGGCTGGTTCCTCCTGAGGCCTCTCTCTGTGGTGTGCAGACGCCGAGTTCTCCGAGTCCTCGTGTGGTCGTGCCCCTGTGCGTGTCTCCTCCTCTTCTAGGACCCCAGTCCGCGTGACCTCACTTTACCTTAACCCCCTTCTCCAAATACATCACGTTCCGAGGTCCTGGGGCTTGAACCTGTGGATCTGGGGAACACAACCCAGCCCCTCACGGAGGTGGGCCAGGTGAGATGCGGGGCGGCAAGACGCGATGGGACTGGCGGGTCCAAGGCGCCCGGGGAGTCCAGGTCTCAGAGACAGTCACCGGTTAGAAACCCCCCAGTACTACCCTCATTCTTGAAAAGGTACATTTGAGGGGCGCCTGGGTGGCTCAGTCGGTTAAGCGTCTGCCTTCGGCTCAGGTCATGATCCCAGGGTGTCCTGGGATCGAGTCCCGCATCGGGCTCCCTGCTCGGCGGGGAGCCGGCTTCTCCCTCTCCCTCTCTCCCTGCTCATGCTCTCTGTCTCTGTATCTCTGTGTCTCAAATGAATTAATAAAATCTTAAAAAAAAAAATAAAGGTACATTTGGGAAATCTGGAGCCGTGCGTACAGCGGGGACCGAACCATAAGAAGAAGGTTTACGAGCAAGACATACTTGTTAATTTGGTTTGGTTTGTTTTGGCTTTTGTTTTTTAAAACAATGACCAAAATGGCTGAGAACTCTGACTGTTCTGAGAAATGCTGTCAACTTTAAGATGAGACTCGGGTGTTTCTGTGCCTTATTGTTTTCAATAAAACTTCCTAAGTGTTTTAGGAACAACAACAGCGCAACGCCAGTGAAATGCATCAGTAGATGCTTCCGTGGAAAACCTCCAAGACGATTCGGTGAGAACAGCGAGGCTTCAGCTACTTCAGCTACTGTGCAAACCCCCCGGATCCAGCGTACTTCTGTGTGTCCGTGCGTTAGGCGTGCACGTCCATCCGCGGACGGAAGGGGCTGGGACGGGCTGAAGGGTGGTTTTTCTTTACGTTGAAAATCTGCTCAACAAGACGAGTGCGGCTGCTCTCGGACCCGCGCTCCATCACCGGCCCTCGTGCTGTGTGATTTGGGGCAAGGCCCTGCCCGTCTCTGGTCTGGAGCAGGAAGGGAAGCAGTTTGGACAAGCCCGGTGTCCTCACTGTGAGCGCACGCACGGACACAGCGCACGCACACACGTGCACACGGGCACGTACGTGCAAAGGCACACACACAGGCGTGCACGGACACGCAGTCCCGTATGTCCACACGCCTGGACTTGCTTGGCTCTGGCGTCCTGCGGACGTTTAACCGTGAGGGAATTGGGCCAAGTTGGACCCAGGAGCTGGGGTCTTGCGGAACCTGGTCGGGAGGGCTGGGCATGTGACCCGAGGCAGGTCCCTGCCCTTTCTGGACCCAGCGCCACTACGGGACCAGGAGGAACTCACAGGCGGGAGGGAAGCTTGCGGGCCTCGCAGCCTCGGGGCAAATGCAGATTCCGACTGGGTTGGTCCAGGCAGGCCCAGGGAACCTGCATCCCTAACGGGCTCCCGGGGCTGCTGCTGTGGGTCCCCATGCCCGCACGCACGCGGTTGCAGTGCCAGGCTGGGTGCGGGTGGGGGTGGGGGTCCCGCAGAGGCCCCAGCAGGCGGCGCTGTCCTCCTTGGAGTCTCCGGGAAGCTGGAAGGAGCCCTGTCGCCCTCCAACCCTGTTATACCCTGGCAATTAGAGTTTATCGCTGTGGCACTAATCCCTTAGAATTAGTCATTAGTGGCTTAAGAACCATTTAGCGTCGGGTGCCCACTAATGAGCTGGCAGAAGTAGGGATCTGCCAGAAACAACCAGAACTTCCGTGTGCTGTCTGCACCTCCCTGGCTCCCTGGGCGGGCGGCCCCCAGGGGCCCGGACCAACTCCAGCAGCAGGTGCCTGAGTCAGCCCGGGGCTGGGGGTGCTGGTGGGAACGGGCGGGCCTCACCTGCACCTGCATGCTTCCTCTGGAGAGGAAAACCCCGCCATGGAACACAGGGAGCGTCCACCGCCCGCTGGCCCTGTGTCGGCGCTGGGTGGTTGGGCCGGGCCCTGGTGGGCTCTCCAGCTGGAAGGGGCCTCGGAGACCCTCTCTCTGTGGAGCGAGGAAGTTGGGGGCCGTGGCAGGGACGAGGCCCACGTCTGGGCGTCTGGACCTGAGGGAGGGCCTTGGCTGGATTTTAGCTGCCTGGCCCCCACCCTGCCCTCCTACAGAAGCGGGGACGGCGGGCGGGCGGCCCAGGCTCCGCCGATCCGAGAGCTAGCCGGGACCCTAACTGGAGAGGTGACGAAAGCCTCGGGGATGGGTCAGGAATCCCGGACAGACACGGTATTGGAGTCCTGCAGCTGGGGGGGCCTCATGGTGTGTCAGGCAGTGGGTAGGTGGTGGCCACGGGGCCATGTGTCCACCAGTGGGAGGAGGAACTGTGGCACGATGCAGCCCAATTCCTCAGCCCCGACCCAAATCCTTCCAGAACATTCCTCTCTTGCCCAGGTTGGCATTGTAACCAACAGTGCCCTTTGGGGGGCATCCCACCGGGACCCCGGGCCCTGGTGCTCACTGTTCCCTGTCGCCCACTGGGCAGAGGTGAAGAGCTTCTGTCGTGGCCCACCAGCCAGGACTCCCCTGGCCTTCCGGCCTGTCCCTCGAGGTCCCACCTGCTGCCGGGGCCCAGCTGGACCCCACTTCCTAAGCCATCTCGGCAAGAACCAGCCCCCCTCCCACCGCCCTGGACAGTGGCTGTCTGCAGGCTGGGATGGCGCCCATGTGTATAGACCTGCACGCGCGCAGGGTCTCAGCCCCCGCCCCACCCACGCCTCCCTGAAGGCTTCTGATGGTGCAGGACGAGAGATCAGGCACTCGGCTCAGGCCGATGTGTTCCCAGCGCCCAGAACCCAGCCTGACACACAACGTCTGCTCACGATGGTCTGCGTGGACGAGTCCACTCTGAAGCCTGCACCCCCAGGAGCTTCCTCCCCATTCCCCGGAAGGAGCTCCTCTGGGGGCTCCCCTGGCTCTAACACAGCGGGGTTTTGAGTGCCGTCCATGAGACAGGACGCGAGCACGCTGGGGGCTCGCAGCACCTGGTGCTGGGACCCCTGAGCTCACCTCAGGCTGTGGAGGGCAGAGAGCCCCCCGCGATGGGCCAGAGTCCCCGTGCCAACTGGCTCACGGCCCTGGAAGCCACTTGACTACACCGGCCTGTTTTCTCATCTGCGGAGTGGAAACACCAAAGGTCCCCCCCACCCCAGCCGTACTGGTATCAAAGGAGCCAGAGGACTCGGGGTCCTAGCAGGAGAGCCTGGTGGCCCTGCAGCTGACCTTGGTGGTGACCCCGGGGCCTGGCCAGGCCCTGTCTCTGAGGCACATGTCCATGGTCCAAGCTCCGGAGCGGAGCGGCCCCAGCCTCATTCAGCTTTGCTGGGCGTGGGGGCTCGGGGATGTGGGGGTTGGGGGCCAGGGTGTGGGGGGTGTAGCCGGAGCCCCCCCAGGGTGTGCGCCTGGAGGTGACACGCAGGGCACGCTCTCCCTGGGCTCTAGGGAGCAGGCGGACCTAGGCCGGCCCCACCCCCCACCGCCAGTGGCCTCGGGACCCACTGTTGGCAGAGCCAGCTCGCTGAGCTTCTCCCCCCAGCTCTGCCGGGCTCAGATAGCGGGCTCACTGCACGACGTGATCTCCGCGCCCGCGGTGGGGCTGCCCGGCCATGGGCTGGCACCACCGATGCAGACGCATGGGGCGGCTGACGTCAGGACTCATTTTCCCCATGACTGGTGACAGGCCTGGCGTGCGGAGCTGCGCATGTCAATGAGGTGGGGCTCCGGCCTCCCACCCCAGGCAATCCGTCTTCTGTGCCCCCAACCTCCCGTGCGGGGGGCGGGGGGCACAGACCACCACCCCAGGCATCCCCGAGCTCCTAGGCCCCCGGTCAGCGGGCCCCCCTCAGGCCCCGAGCTATGAGCACAGAGGCCGAAGTCCCTCCTGCACGTGCAATGTGGGCCCCTTCCCATGCAGGCAGCCCCCGTCCCCGTGCCCCAGCCTGGCCTGCAGGAGCCTCAGCCCTGAGTGCCCGGGTGTGTTGCACGCTGCTCGTCCCGAGGGCACCAAACCAAGGAGGGTGGGACTGTGGAACCGCTGGCCTCTCCCTTGGGGCCTGGGGTTTCGGGAGACCCCCACCCCCATGACAGGCCCACCCAGTCCTTGCCGCCAGCACTTATGTGGGGGCGCTCGGAGCCGCCTCCCTGGCCGGCCTCAGAGGCAGCAGATCGGTCCATTTGGCAGGCGGGCGACCCAAGTCCGGAGTCGGGAGGTGCCTTCACCTCTCTGCTCCACCTGAGCACCTCCTCTCTTTCATCTGCTAGTGATGGTGGCCGCTGGGCCGCCACCCACTGTCCCCTGGTGTCCAGGGGCTGCCCTGGGGCCAAACGGAGGGTCGGCAGAGCGAGCCTGTCAGCTCAGACACACACAGCGAGCCGGGCAGGGTGGCCAAGGAGCAAAATTTATTTCAGGGGGAGCAGGGACGTTGGCTGGCAGCCCCCGACACGGCTGGGTTTGAGCGGTGCGTGGGTGGGGGCCCACGCCGGGGCGGGGACTGGAAGCGGGCTGGGACGGCTCGGCCCCCAGGCCTCGGGTCAGAGCAGCGGCACCGCACATCCTGGGGAAGGAGGAGGGCGGGGCCCCTGCCCTGCAGAGCGGGCGGCCCCCGGGCAGCTGGCAGGGGTCCTGGGCAGAGGGGGCAGCATGCGGCCCGGGCCGGGCTGGGTGCATGGGGGCGGCTGCCCACGTGCACCGTGGAGCTGAGGTGCGGCCGCCGCCGGGGCGCACGGCTGCAGGCTAGGCCACGGTCTGGCGGCTGAAGAGGTCGAGGGTGAGGGCGCTGAGGAAGGCCGGGATGCTGTCCTGGCGCAGCAGGTGCAGCTCGATGAGCTCCCGCACCGAGTGTGAGAACGCCGTCTCCAGCAGCTGCATCTTGGCGCCCGAGGGTCCCGTGGCCTGCGAGGTGGGCGGGAGACAGGGAGGACAGCGGTCAGCGTGGTGGTGGCCTGGGGGTGCCCCATCCCCTCCCCCAGGGGGAGCCGCGGAGACCCTGTCCCACGAGCGCTGGGCCAAGTTGCCCCTGGAGGGTCGGTGCGGGTGGGGGCCAGACAGGCATGGCGCTGCCCCCATGCCCAGCAAGGCCGGGCGTCTCCCCTTCCCAGCGGGCGCGGGTCTCACCCACGTTTCTGGAATCTAAAACACAGCTCCTCCCGGTTGGCCCATCCAGCCTTCCCCATCCTCAGACCCCAGCCGCCACGAGGACGGTGGCCTGCCCGCTCCCCAACAGTGCTGGAAGGCTGCGAGGCGCTCTGGGGTGGGGGTCCAACACCCCCCCCCCCCAGGAGGTATCTCCCATCCAGGCGGGGCACGGGGCTGCTACTCAAGTTCACATCCATTTCTTCCCTATCACACCCCATTGGCCACGGAAAGGAGGAGGTTCCCACTGGCAGCACTGCTGGGCTTAACCCCGCTCAGTAGGCCTTGCTGAAAATGCCCCTCTGGGCCTCAGTTTCCCTGTCTGTGCAGTGAGGGAGCAGGAATCTGGAGTTCTGCTGGCCTGCAGGAAATGGCTGTGGGGTGCCGGGGGGCTGGGCAGTCCTGGAGAGCACAAAGGGGGGGTGTGGTCCCGGCTTCAGGGCCTGTGGAGGCCGTGGAGGAAGACGAGTCTATCCCATGGAGACGGAGATAAACCTCCAAATGCCTCAGCTCCAAGCACTGTGTGGGACCGAGGGCAGGGCTCCCCAAAACCAGGTGGCTGTCCCCTCATGTGCAAATGGGGAGACCAAGGCCCCGGGAGCTGGGGCCCGCCCTGGGTCGCAAGGCAGGTCTGGGCAGAGCCGGGCCTGGGCCACAGGGCCAGGTGCTCCTGGGGAGGGGGTGGAGGACAGCTAGGGGTTCTGAGCTGGGGGCGCGAACGAGGCCCGATGCTGCCTGAGCACTTAGGCACGGGGCTCACAGTGCCCGGGAGACTCCCAGAAGCAGGGGGAGGCTGCCTGAGCCCGGACCGCACCCTGCCTGCCCTGACGTGGGCTGAACCTGCCAGTGGGCTGAGCCAGGTAAGTAGGAACGCCTGGGGCCCATGCTGGCCCCTGGGAACGTCTCCAGCAGGGGTGGGGGAGCGTTCAGGGCTCTTGCCTGCCGGGTGAGCTGGGGGCACGGGCCAGGGAAGACGGGGGTGTTTGTGAGACAGAAGCCTGTGGCCCTTGAACCCCATTCAGCGAGGTGGGCGGCACTGGCGGGGCGGCTTAAGGGGTGTCAGGAGCTGAGTGGGGTCACTGAGGGTCAGCACCCCCAAAAAACAACTTCCCTCCCACTCTGCACATGCAACCTGCTCAGCCCAGGGGCGGGCTGGGGACCACGCTGCCCCTCAGTCTGGAGAGTCCCCACTCCTGGTGACGGAGGACCCCCCTTCCTGGACAGCTCTCACCAGAAAAGGCTTCTCCGCAGGGACCCAACCCGCCCGCTCCCTGGTGCCGCCTCGGGGGCCCGGATGTACCAAGACCCTTGGACGGCGCGCAGAGAGCCGACGACTGCCGGCTGCTGTCCGGGGCTGGCCATGGCCTGCGGCTGCCGCCTGCAGGACACTCACTCTCAGCCCACGCGGCTCACGGGGTCTGCGTCCACGGCCTCTGCACGACGAACGCCCCAATTACAACGGAGGCAAAGGATCCTAACGAGTGTTTGTGCAGAGAACGCGCGCAGGTGTCCGACGAGCACGTGAAACCCTGCGCGGCATCACCAGCGTGCAGGGAAGGGCAAGTCGAAACCACGGCCACGAGCACGGCCACGGCCACGGTCCACGGTGGGCAGCAGTGCTGGCGAGGATGCGGAGCAGCAGGGCCTGCGCACGGCTGCTGGAATGGAAGTGGCGCCCCCACCGGTGAGAACGTTCTGACGGCTCCTCGAGGGTACGCGTACGACCTGGCAGGTGCAGCCCTGGGTGCACAGTGAGGACTGGGGCCTCGGTCCACACAGACGCCTGGCCACAAGCGCTCCCATTTCTACGAGCCAGGAAGTGGGAACAACGACCGCGGAGGAGAGGCGAATGAAATGTGGGGTGCCCCCAACGGGACAGGACTCGGCCACCAAAAGAGAGAGGCTCTGACCCCCGTTGCCCCAGATGCGCCTCGAACACGTGCTAAGCACAGACCACCGCGCTCACATGCGCTCACTGATCCAGAGCAAGCAGAACAGCAAGGGCGCGGAGAAGTCCCAGCATTAGCTCAGGACGCAGCAGATACACGGGCGGGCGCCACCCTCCCCCAGCAGCTGCAGCGGGCTGCCCGCTCACCCCTGCACACCACGGGCCTCAGACCCGGCCCAGCCTGGCAGGTGTGGGCCCCCGTGTTCCAGGCCCGGAGCTGCCCCCGAGGGGCAGGCGGACACCCTCTGCGACCCCAGAGCTGGAGCCGGCTCTGCCTGGCATCCCCTCCGACGGCGCGCCCCGTGAGCCCCGAGGAGCTGTTAGAGCTCGCGGTGCCGGCGCTGCCCACCTCCCCGTCTGGTTCGCAGCCCAGACGCTCCCCTGCCGCCTCCCTAGGGTGCCCACCCCTCCCCGAGCAGCCGACCCTGTTCCCTCGTCCGCTCCTACATTTAGCCTTTTCATAGTTCAACACAAACCATTTTTAAACAAAAGTAAGAGAAACCACTTGACCTTTTACCAAGAAAATCCTTTCATTTCTGCCTTCTGCTCAATTCTGAATTTCTTCCCCTAAATGTCAGGAGGGCTGATTCTCTGCAGCTGTCGGGGCGAGAAGCCAACACAGGGCAAGGGGGCGGTGAGGGAGGCCATGCATGCTCCTGGCTCGGCGGCTGAGGGACAGCCGCCCCCTAAACCGGGGACCCCTGCCCACTGCACTGGGGCCCTGGCCAGGACCGCTGCCCACCTGGGATGGGAGGTGGTCTTCCGGCAGCTCGGGCCTAAGAACGGCGTTCTCCGTGTGCCTCCCCAGATCCCCGTGGGCTGCGGGGCCCTGACTGTGCTTTGTTTACATGCATCACACGTCCCTCGTGGCTGCAGCCCCGAAGCCCTGTCTCGAGGAACAGCACAACTGAAGACGAGCCAGCGCGAGGCCCATCCCGGACGCGCCAGGACGCCACGGACATGGCGACACCGGGCCGGGGGCAGGCTGGAAGGAGGCGTGACCAGGGCCACGTTCTCATCTCAACCCACACCAAGGCAAAGCCGACGGCTTGCGACCGGCCAGCCGCCACTGGTCACGCCTGCCGGTTCCGTCGTCGGAGGGGCCGGGGCCTCGCCCGAGGCGGTGCGGACGTCATGCGGCTGCCAGAACGTGCCCCCGAATTACGCAGTGCTGATCAATCTCTGCTAGGCTCTGCCGTGTTCAAATACCACCCGGTCCCCAGGTACCTTGTAAATCACTCTAATTAGGGGCTGTTCACTTAAAATTAGAGAGCAATTTTTTAAGAAGCAAATTGCCCAGTAAGACGTGTTGGCTGTGGCTGGAAATACTTACGGGCTGACGGCTGGTCTTTGCCTCCTCTGCCCTAGCGTCTGGGAGCGACAGGCTGCAGTGTGGCCGGCGGGCGCCACAATGCGGCCTGCGCTGCCCACCGGCTGGCCGTCAGGCGCTCCGGCGGCCCAGACCTCAGCCAGGCCTCGCCTCGGGGCCTCCTTCTCCCTCCGACGGCAGAGCCGGGCCTCCCTGAAGGGTTCGGCCCAGACCTCATTGAGCAGGTCTGCCTGCCGCGGCGTGCATCATGGAGAGGGGCCAGGGCAGGGGGGCTCTGCCCCTGCGGGTCGGCGTAAGAGAAGTGTGCGTGCTTACACGACGCCTGGCTCCATCTGGCCGCCCCTCAAGCCTGCGGCGTCCCAGCTGGCAGGTGCTTTGTGACACTCCTCTCGTGAGATGCCCTGAGTAGGGAACTACCCCCCGAAAGCAGAGATAAGAGCTCCCCGTTGGCGGTCCCCTCCCGAGCCCCCCACCTGCAGGGGGTGGTGAGGCTTGCATAAGCATGAGGGGATGCCCACCAAGTGCAAGATCACCTTTTGCGAGGGCACTGAAGACAATCCGTAAGTGAAGAAACAGGAGGATTCCAGAGATTAACCCACTGCAAGGTGTGGGTCCTCAAGTCCTGATCTCAACAGACGAGATGTGCACAATGCAAGAGAATTCTAAAACAGGGGGTGGAAATGCTACTCTCTCAGGACACGGGGAGCTGAGTATCGTTTCTGCAAGATGGTAGCATCGCACCTCATCATGACAAGGGTCCATCACCTCCCGGAGGGAAACGCAAGACGGCCCGGAGTGTCTCGGGTCTGAAAACAGATGGCGGCACACATCACAGTGACTCAGGAACCTCAGAGAGACACGAGAGGTCATGCAGCACACTTCCATGACCTGTGGGTCGAGTGAGATGAAACGCACTTGCGGGGTGCACCGGGCAGAGCCACGGGGGACAGGGAGCGCTGGTGCCCTGCTAGAGAGGAGGGGTGGCCCTGCCAAGCGTTGAGGCTCTACCTCGAGAGACCAGAGAAACAAGGGAAGGGTCCAGATCAAGGGGGAATAAACAGAACTGAAAACAGGAGAGAGAGCTACTGAAATGAGAGGCTGGTCCTTTGAAAAGCAGCAAAAAACAAAAAACAAAACAGAAAAACCCAAAAAACTGAGAGAGAGAGGAAAATACAGAAGTTGCCAATATCAGAAATGAGATCCTGGAGCTGTTACAAAAATGATAAGAAAACACTACAAAAAAACGTTTATGCCCATATATCTGACAGCTGGGCACGGAGCAATCCCTTGAAAACCATGGAGCAGCAAAGCTCAGTCAAGATGAAGTAGATAACCTGAGTAGTCCTATAGCCATTAGGGAAACCAAATTCGTAATTAAGAAGCTCCTCAAAACAAATCTCCAGCCCCAGATGGTTTCACTGGAGAATGTTATCAGATATTCAAACGAGAATTAACACCCATTTTACACAATCCCTTCCAGAAAACAGAGCAGAGGGAACACTTCCCTGTGCAGAAGCATTTTCCCCAATACAACACGCACGGCAGAGACACAAAGTCCAGAACGTGCAAAAACCCTCAACAGATTTCAGCCAATCTAATCTGGCAACGTATAAAACAGATTACTACACCCAGACCAAGGGCACCTCATTTCTGCGTGAGGCTGGTGTGACGCTGGAGAACCAGCCAGGGTGAGCCGCCGGGACAACAGGCCGGGGAGGGGCCCCAGGAAAGCCCCTCCCGACGAAAACCCTCAGCAGGCTGGGAGCGGCGCATGCAGCCAGCTCGCGGAGCCGACAGCGAGGTCCTGGTTCTGGGGGTGGCACAGGCCCATCAGTGACATCGAAAGACAGCCGCACAAACAACCCCAATCCACCCTTTCAAGCCAAGCGCAGGATCCGTCCCACGGAGGGAGGAGGCTGGCCTCTTCACAGACGGTTCTGGAGCAGCTAGACATTCCTAGTTAAGCTGACAAAAAAGAATTCTGACTTAAACCTCACACCTCGTGCAAAATATAACTCAAAATCTATCACGGACTTAAACATAAGACATTAAAAAAAAAAAAACAACCCTTAAAACCCAGAGAAGAACCATTTCAGGATGAAACCAGGCAAAGGATTCTCAGACTTGACCCCAAAAGCACAACCCATAGAACAGAACAGGGGCGGACAAGCGGGACGGGCCCCAGGCACACGGCCACTGCTAGCTCCCGACAGGCCTGAGAGCAGGGGGGACAGGCCCGCCTGGGAGGAGGTACTGCGGGCTGCACGAGTGGCCCAGGGCTGGCACTCCCGTGCCCTGGCCCTTCCTGCAAGGCCAGGCGCAGCGCGGGGCGTCCCTGTGGGCTGAGCCGGGCCCTCCTGCACAGCACCGGCCACGGCTGCAACAGCCCGTTTATCTCTGTGACTCTGATGCTGTCTCTGCTTCACTCCTAGGATGTGCGGGCACGAGGCGGCCGCAGTCAGCACAGGGCGGTGGCGAGGCACGGACAGCCGCCCCACGCGGCCCTGCGGCCTCACCTCGCCCACGCGCGCTCAGATGCCCGGGGGCCAGCTCTCTGCTCCCCCACCGGCTCCAACTGGAAGCTCGTGACTGCAAGGCCCGGGGGAGGCAGGCTCATCGGTGGCTGTGGCCAGCGGCACGAAGACTCACGTTCAGATCCGTGGGCAGCAGGCACCTCACTGGACACAGCTCCAGGCGGCCCTGCTTGCCATGAAACCTGGCCGTTCCCGTGTCGGCCGTGTCCTCGGCGCTGCCCCCGGGCTGTCCTGTAGGAGGGAGGGTGGGGAGGCACGGGAGCCTGGGGACGCTGTGTGCTGTCCACTTCAGCGAGGGCAGGGGGCTGTGCGGGGACAACGCAGGGCGGGCACCATGGGCCAGCGTGCACCGAGAGTGCTCAGTGCTCCTGCCCGCACCCCTCCCCGCCACCACTCACGTGCACCCCGGGCCTTGGCGGGTAAACAGAGTCCCCACACTCAGACGCTACCTGCCCAACGCCTCTCTGCTGACCCCTCCACCTGGCAGCCTCCTCTGGGTGCCGGCCCAGGGGCAGAGGTCCAACATCCGGGCCCTGCAGTTGGTCAGACCTGGCTTCACACCTGGAAGCCGTGCGACCCTGGGCGCTCTGGCAAACCTCGGGTCCTGTGTGCATGCCGGGCGTGGCTGAGGAGACAAAGAGCTCGGGTGTGTGAGAGCTCCTGGCTCGAGGGGATGCACCCAGCGGAGAGCCGCTGGGGCCCAGTCCACGGGGACGGGTCTTCCACCGTGAGAGGATGGGCCTCCCCCGCCGGGGACCAGGCCCGTGCACCTCGGCTGCACGCACACACCTGCTCTCAGAGCCGCTGGAGGAGAGTCTCTGCGCTGAGCAGGCTGTGAGGATATCAAAGCGCTCCCCGCTTCACAGAGAATCTGGGTTTCTCCAGCTGAGACTCTGACGCATCCTTAGAGCGGTCACGCGCTCACAGGTGATCTGGGGAGAGCGGCCTCACCACGTCGTCAGGAAACCACCTTGAACTTCCGTGCTGAGAAAGCCCCGCGAGCGTGCACTGCAGTGGATCACGCTCACCCTTGTTCACACTCACACCCAGGGAAAGGGCACATAAACAGTGAAACGTAACCGTGGTTAGCTCAGACAGTGCAGATGAAACGCGGCCCCTCAGGGTTTTCTGCACTTCCCAGGTTTTTCTGTGACTGCGCATTCTATCTGTAATCAGAAAAAGTCCTGTCAAATGACATCTACGGGAGCTGAGGAGTTCTGAGAACAGGTGGATAAGCACACACCGTCCCTGCCACAGACACGTGCATGTGTGTGGGCTCACCGGCCGGCGAGCGTGCGAGGGGCCTGTGCGAGACCCAGCTGTGGTGGGGACACCCACCACGGCACCTGTCGCCGCCTGCTGGTCTGGAGGGGCACCTGGCTGCCCTCCCTCCAAGCACCCCGCCCGTGGGCACGCGCGGAGGCCAGATGCTCCCCGCCCCGAGGTGCCCTGGGCCTCGAGGCCGGGGGCCGTGGTGCCAGTCGCCGCACGGCCTGGCCCACCTGTGCTCTGCGTGGGGAGGCGGGATGCCTCGTCCATGCTGGCCACTAGGACGGTTTTCCGCCTACACACAGCTGCTCCTACTGCCTAGAAGACCGTCCCAGCCCCAGACCCCGACGCCCAGCCCCGCCGTGGGCGTGGTCTCCCTCCCTGTCCACTGCGACTGCCCCCACACCCTCGAGGCCAGGCTGGCTGTGGAGGCCCTTCCCGCTGCTGCCGCCCAGGGCCCCCAGAACGCCCTGCAGGCCCCCGGCCCGGTGCACGGCTGTTCTCCTCGGGACCGCCTACGTGGGCAGGCCTGGGCAGATGCCACCGCGTGAACCAACAGGCAGAGAGACACGGTGGCAAGTGGGTCAGGACAAACTGGATAGAATGCTGAGGAGGCTGTCCCGGCATGAAGTTCCAAAGAACGTGCTGGCAAAGAGCATGTCCAGCACGCAGGGAAACAGCTCGCCCAATTATCCCTGCTTAATTGTGCCGAGAAAACGTCTCAATGCCGCATGTTCTAATTATACCAGCGTTGCTGGAATTACCGCCCGGCGAGGGGCGACCTCTCTCAAGTGTGATTTGCGGGGAGGGCGAGGCCAGGCGCCCCCACAGTTGCAGATCCATCTCAAGCCCACAGTTATTATTATTATTCTATTTATACAGCGCTGCGTCTTTCCTACGGCGCTCCAGTTTATGCAGCTGTTCCTGCAGCCTGCGAGGGAGGGGCAGGAGGGTGCCCACGGGCATGAGGACCCAGGGTCCCTTCCAGTAGCCTAGTCCATCATAGGTCGTGGGTACAGGGCCTGGCTCCCCCCGGCTTCTCCACTCCTGGCCCAGACCTCCTTTCCCGCCCTGCGCACAGACAGGACCCCCGGCGGGGTAGGAATGTGCAGGGAGTCCTGGGACACAGACACGGTCACGGGAGGAAGGTGGGGAGAACTGTGGGGGCTGGGGGCTGAGTGCAAGGAGCCACGGGAGAGCTCTGAAGGCCCGGTGTTCTGGAGAGCCTGGGTCAGATGAGCTGGACCACGTGTCCCCCAGCGGCCCTCAAGTGCAATGACGCAGACCACACAAGAACCCGTAGGAAGCCCCTCATCTCTCCCATCCAGACAAGCTGGGCCATGCGGAGCGACTGCGTGTGGAGCTCACGGGGCAACCCAATTGTCTGCAGACTGACTGCCTGCAGGAACGGCAGTGACCCAGCTGGACACCGGAGCTCCAGTTGTGGTCATCCCTCCCACTCGCTGTGTGCCCACGGCACCTCACCTCACCTCTCTGAGCTGACTCCCCTCAGTGTAACAGGGCACGTGTGTCTGTGCTCCCACCTTGGACGTTAACTCACTCACGTTACGACAGACTGATGAAGCAAGCTGCCACGTCGTGAGCTGTCCACGTGACGGGGAACGGAAGGGGGCCTCTGGCCAAGGGCCCGCGAGGAACTGAGCCTCACCCACACCCACGTGAGCGAGCTTGGGAGCCAGTCCCTCCCCAGGAGACTCAAGGTGGCTGCAGTGTGGACCTTCGAGAGCCACCCGCCACCATGCTCGTTCTGTGACAGATGGCTGACACAGGAGGACGGAAAAAATATCCTCGAAAAAGAACGGCCCCAAACACCTGAAACGTGACGGAAACTATAACATGGCAGATCCGAGAAGCCCGACGAACCCCAAGCACAGAAGGGAAGTGAAGGAAATGACACCAAAGCGCATCATAACTGATAAACCAACATCCTGAAAACAGTCAGAGGAAACCGGACACACGACCACAGAGGCACAAGGACGGGGGCGCCACGGACGCATCGCGCGGGGAGCAACACCTGAGGAGTGCAGGAAGAACAACAAACCCGAAACCCGGGAACTCGGAATTCCACCCGAATGTCATTCAGAACGTGAGAACGGCCTCAGGATGAGGAAGCTGAAAATACGGGTTCACGCGGAAAGGAGACATTGGGCCTCTATCCTTCAGCGAATGACAGGTGACAACATCCGCGCTTCACTTAAATCTCTCCGAAGGACGACCGAGTGCTCACGCGGCCATCGTCAGTGCCGAGGCTCACTGGACGCGCGCCGAGTGTGTTTCAGGGGGCGGACGCGGCAGGGGGGCGGGAGCCGGGTTGGCGGGCTGCACGCAGGCAGGGTGGGCTCGATGGGGTTCTCACGCGCCACATCACGTGAAGGCTGAGATAAGACGCACATGGCAATCCTGTAGCAACCCGCACAATAACACGAAGAATTACAGATAGAAAGTCAGAGAAAGAGATACAAGAACTTGTACAAAACGTTCAGCTAATCCAGAGGAAGGCAGAGAAGAGGTTCAAAGGTCAAGACACAAAGAGAAGAGCGAGCTGACGCGCTCGAACCTAGAAGGAGCAGGAATCGGTGTAGACGTGAATGGCCTAAAGAGCCTGGCAGAAAGGCAGGGACTGCAGACTGGACAGAGAAGCAAGGTTCGGCCACACGTGGCTCGTAGGAAACACACTGCAAACATGAGGGCATGAGGAGCTCAGAAGTAAAAGGATGAAGAAGATCTGCCGTACGCACGTTAGCCAGAATCCGGAGTGGCTGCGTGGACGTCAGACAGGGTAGATTTCAGAGCAAAGAGTATCACCGGGGATAAAGGTCGTTTCGAAATGATGAAGGGACTAATTTATACATGGAGTAAGAAATGACAGAAATACAAAAAGGAACAGACAAATCCAGAATTACAGTCCGAGATGTCAACACCTGTCACTCTTTGATTGATAGAAAACATAGAAAACTGGCAAGATTTTGATAGATGGAAGATAAGAGATTTGACAACATTATCAAAGAACTCGACGTAACTGATGTTTATAGCACACCCTCTGGCAGAATACACATTATTTTCAAGTACGTTTACCCAGACAGACAACATTCTGGACCTTAAAACAAATTTCAGTGACTTTAAAGGGATTCACGTCATGCAAAGTATGTTCTCTGACCACAATGAAATTAAGTCAGAAACTAGTAACAGAAAGGTATCTGGAAATTTTCACAATATTTGGGAACTTAGTAACCTACTTTTAAGAAACCTCTGGGTCAAAGAAGGAAACAAAAGGGAAACCACTAAGTAATTTGAACTGAATGAAGATAAGAACAAAATACCAGAATTTGTGGAATCACCAAAGAAGAACTTGGGGGAAAATTTTAGCACTAAATGTCTACATGAGAAAAGAAGCAAGCACTCAATCAATGGCTTTAGCTTCCACCTTAAGAAACTAAAATAAAAAGGGCAAATTAGACCCAACATGAGAAGACAGGAAACAAAGATCAAAGCAGAAATCAATGAAATAGCAGAAAAACAACAGAAAAAAATACAACCCAAAGTGGTCTGAGAAGATTAACTAACGAAGCTGACACACTCTGGCCACGCTAATTAGGGATAAAAGGGAGAAGACACTTGACGGCGTCACGGAACACAGGAGTGACGGCACTGGGTCCCACAGATGTCGGAAAGACAACAGGGAACATGACGAGCAACCGCGTGCTGGTAAGTCTGACGACTTAGCCGACATGGACCAATTCTCTGCAAGACACAAACTAACGAAGCTCACCACAAAGGAGATGGATAGCCTGAACTCTCCTGAATCCGCTATGGAAAACCTCTTGAAAAACTCTCCAAGGCTGGGTGGCGTCCCCGCTGAAACAAACAGTAAGCACTGTGTGTCCGGTAACAGACACAGAGGATGACACATGACCAAGTGGGGTCTGTCCCAGAAAGGCAAGGCTGGTTTTCCATTAGAAAATCAACCACAGTAATTCCATGTGTTAACAAAGTGAAGAAGAAAAGCCAAACGATGATCTCAACAGATGAAGAAAAAGCAGGGATCCAAGCCTCCATGCATTCCTCCAAACAACTCCCAGCACACCAGGATTGGAAGGGAACTTCCTCAGCGTGACACATGGTGCCGGGGGTGGTAACCCACGGCTCACACCAGACTCAACGGCCTGAGATCCAACGCTCGCCGTCCGGTTGCAAACAAGGATGCTCACGCTCACCACTCTTGCTCAGCATCATTCTGGAGGTTTTAGCCAGGAAATAAGGTGCGAAGAAGAAACAAAAGCATCCAGTTTGGACAGGTAGAAGTGCAACTGTCTTTACTCACAGACAACATCATGGTCTGTGTAGGAAATCCAATCAAATATATTAAAAAGCTACTAGAATCAATACATGAGGTTAGTAAGCTTGCAAAACAAGAGATCGCAAAAAATGAACTGCTTCGACGTACTAGCGACAAACCTTTTACAACAGCATCAAAACGTGAAACACTTAGGGATAAATACAACGGGATTTATAAACTAAAAGACAGTGCAGAATTGTTCTCTGGACCCCGTGTCATTACGATGGACCTAGGAGCTCAGTGCAACCCTAACCGAAACCGTAGCAGACTTGTACCGTACACGTCGACCAGAGGAGCCTACAACGAGTATGGAAGTGCAAACAGCAAGCAAATCTAAAGCACAAAGCTGGAGGGGGGACACCACCTGCCTGAACAGAGTAGTGGATGGAGGGTGGTCCCGGCACACAGACGCCTGCCCAGCCCTCCCAGCACAGCCAGCGCGCACGGTCCTGCTGTGGGAGGCACTGTCCCTCCTCCCAGCAGGACGACCGTGCGCCCGTCCGAGGGTCTGGCCCTCCGCCGGGACTTCCCGGCCCCTCTGCACGCCTGTGACGTTTGGGAGAAACCGACGGGGTCTTGGCGCCGGGTGGTGCAGCGTCTGCTTCTGTCAGCAGCAGGGCCGTCGTCCATCTACGGTGAGCCAGCAGCCGAGGGCCCTGGGGCGCTAAGGGCCCTGTGCTGTCGACAGAGCAGCCTGCGTGGGTGCGGGGACTTCTCCCCTGCTGGGCCCGGGCTGCCTCTCTCCGCCACCACCGCTGGGCACGGACTGCAGGTCCCGCGTCGGCCGCACGAGCACTAGCTGGGGGAGCCTGGCGCGTCTGCCGGCCGGTCTGGACCGTGGACATTAACAGGGGCCTGAGCTGCAGCCTCTCACCTGCACCGGCCGGGCCGGGCTGCTCCCGGAAGCCCACGCTTCGCAGGCGGCCAGCTAGCTGACTGGTGGCCCGGGCGCCCGCGGGCACCAGCACAGTCATGACGCTGCGCACCGGGCACGGCCCGTGGCTGCTGTGGACTTCCAGAAAGTTCCACCTCCACGGTCACGCTGAGGCTCACCCGCCGGCGTGTGGCAGATGCAGGCCCCGCTGGGGGAGCCGCGGACGAAGCGGTGCACAGCCTGGCAGCCGCGGGAACAGGAACCTGCCGTTCATGCCGCCCTGCGGTCCTCGCGCGGCCCGCCCGGCCCTTGCCCTCCTGAGGCCGTGAGAGCTGGAGATCAGAGCAGTCTCCACCCTGGTGACCGGAGTCCATTCTGCTCCGGAGCTTCCAGGCCAACTGCTTTCTGTCTGGGTTGGGAGAAGCCAATACGATGGCTCAGCCCCGGGCAGGCCTCGCACCATCCCCGGCCCCTGGTTCCCAGCTCCCCGCGCCCGGCGAGGCGCTCCTCCTCCGAGGGGGTCCAGAGCAGAGAGGCTGGGCGACCCGAAGCCGGGGCACATGCCCTCAGGGTGTGACGTGGGCCTCCCTCCCCCCGGAACGAGGGACCGCTTCCTGTGTGTGGGGTTCTGCTGGGGGAGGAGACCCCATCTCCCAGGCCCACGCCTGCCCCCGAGTCGAGGCTGGATCCTGTCCCCGTGCCTACCACCCCGCTCACCCCTTTGGCATTGCTACCATCTGCAAATTGCCTTATTTTTCATCCTTGGCAAAGCTGAAAATCTGATCATGAAAGGAGATTTTCTTTTTTCTTTTTTCATTAGTACTTGGTAATATCACCAAGCTGTGAGTTTACGGCTTTGTAGATCTTGTGTTTCTGACACTAATTACTCACAAAGGCTTTTTAAGCCACATTTCAACTCTGCAACTGCCATGCCGGTAATTAAGCAAGAGAGAAAGAGGCAACAGATTTCCACACGTCACACTCGGCCCTTCCGACCTGTGCTCTGGCTTCCATGTGGCCGCAGTGCCTGCGGCCCCGGCGAAAACCCGGCCCTTCCCCAGATGATCTGTCTCCAGGCCTCCTGCTCTCTGCAATCCCCGCAAGGCGCTCAGGCTCCGATCCACACTCGGGGGCCACGTTTCAGACTCCCGGCGGTGGGAAAGGACCCGGAAGCGCATGAGTCCTGGGACCCCACATGGGAGGGGTGTTCCATAGCTGATGGTCTCCCAGAGCCTCCTGGGATGGCTTGGCCCGGCCGAGGACACACTGCCCACCTCCTCGGTTTTCCTTGTCCACGGCCCTGTGGCCCCTCACTCTTTAGACACTTGCCGAGCACCTACTGCGTGCCCCCTCCTCCCTCCTGCCAAGGGGAGGTGAGCATTGGGCTGTTGGGGTATTGGGAGGCCGCGTGCACCTCCGCCCTGCCTGTGGCTCAGTAGAAAGCCCACCTGGGACCCTCAGCCGAGGTGAGGTCCCCAGCAAGCCCGCCAGCACGTCTGTGGTGGGGGCTCAAGACTACACGGTCCTCCTGCTCTGGGAGCGCCTGCTGAGCCCCCTGGGGCGCCTCCCTCCTCCCTCTTCCCTGGAGAACCCACAGCTTCTATGATGACGATCAATCAACCGAACGGAGCAGCGACCTTCCCCTTGCTCCCTGCATGGCCGGGCTGCACCCGGGAAAGGCTCCCAGGCGGGCCGGGTGGGCGCCGTCTCTGGCGTGCTCGCTGAGGGCCGCGGCTCGGGGACTGGACAGACTTTACGGGCCTGCCCGGCTGATTGTGTTGGGCCTTCCTTAAATACCACTGGTTAGTCACACTTCAGTGTTCTTTATTGCAATCCTATTTTAAGATACAATTAAAACATCTCATCGCCAGAGTGCATGGTTCCTACTGAGTTTTTCCCCTCCTATGAAGGAGTCAAAAACAAAGATGGGGTGGCGATTCAGGCACCATTCTCATTCCCAAAGTGGCAGGTCTGGTGGGGCCTGGCCCCCGAGGAGACCCACCCGGCTGGTGCACCCTGCGAGCTGTGAGGCTGCCTGCCCCAGACCAGGACAGGGCCGCGCGTCAGGACTGAGAACCTCCCCCCACCCTGCCTGCTAAGGCCGCTGCCGTCCCGCCGCCGCGTGGAGGGACGCTCCGGAGTCCGGTTTCTGCAAACACACCTACCCGACGGGACAGAGGCTCTGAGGTATCAGCGAGCGGAAGCAACCACTGAACATTCACGCAAATCAGCGCAACTCCACTATGGTGAAAAGGAGCTAAAGAAAGCGCCAGCGGTTCTGGACGCACCTGGGCTGTCAGGGGCTGCGCCGCGGGCCCGGCTCTCACGGACTCTGGGAGGCAGTGGTGCGCATGCTTCTGCAGGCCCCTCCGTGACCTGCGGCAGCACCTCGTGACAGGGCGGGCCTGGGCCTGAGAGCAGCCGCTGGCTGGAGGGACGGTGGGAGGAATCCAGCGGGGGACCGTGGGCGCCCAATGGGCAGAGCCTGCCGCGGCCGTGCGGGGGCAGGTGGGGCATACAGTGGGGGCCGACACCTCCCCCAGCATTTCTCTTTGCCCTGAGGCAGAGGGAGCGGTTGGGGTGACACGGGAGCCCAGGGCTGCCCCCAGGATGACCTGACCTGCCTCAGCTCATGCTGGGCACTGTGCAGAGGGTCCCCGTGACTGACTCCATCTTCCTTTTGGGGCTTCTGGGCGGGGGGGGCATGCACCAGAGGTGAGGGGCTCTGAGCTCGGCTAGAACGGCCCGCCTCCCTGGGCTGTGGCGTCTCCACCACGAACAGGGGCAGGACAACCACCCTGCATGCTGCTGTCCAGACGCATGGCCAGTGAGCTGTGAGTGGGCAGAGAGCCAACGGTCACTGTCACCTCCATCGGGAGTCTGTGTGGCCGGACAGGGGAGGGGACCGCGGTGACGCTTAGGGCCGGCCTCGCTCGTGCCGGGCGCGGGCACCACGCAGGGCTGCAGGGGCTGGGGAGGGCTCGGACAGGGGTCCCCTGCTTCCCACGACCCCTCCTGGCAGACTCACTGGCCGCTGGGCAGCGTGCCAGCCGGGGGTTGGGAGGCCCACTACTTATTCCCAGCCCGTGGGAGGCAGGGACTCGCGTTCCAGCACAGCTGTGCCCAGAATACCGATGCAGGGGAGACTGCAGCTCTGACCTCGGCCAATTAGGCAGCCCTCCTGGCTCCTTCACTGCCCACGGCTAAGAAGTCAGCAACCCAAGAACAACGGAAAGGAACCCAACCCACTGGCCCGTCTTGCTCTCTGGTTCGCAGAAAGGAGCAGGCCGACCAGCACGCCTCGGGCCAGGTGCGCAAGGCACCGCGGGCCACCCACCCTGGCTCTGTCCATGGGACCCGGGGAGATGGTGGCTGGTGCTAGGTGACGGCCCCTGACCACAGAACCAGCAGGCAGGGGCCTCTCCCTGCGGCCGCACTCTGGGGGTGCTTACTCCAAGCCATCGCCACCCAGAACTGCGGGAGGAGCTAAATGGCAGCTGAGCCACGGGAGGGGGACGGCGGGTCTCCAGGCCGTCCTCTGCCCCTTCCCACAGGGGCTCCATCCGCCCTCCAGGGAGCACAGCCAGGGTGAGAGCGGGCTGCCGTCATGGGGCAGTGTCTCACCACCAGGGTGGAGGACACCCAGACCCAAGGGACACCCATCAAACAAGAGTCATTTGCACCCAAAGTGTCCCCAAACCAAGGGGTGATATGGGGCTCACAGATCGTCCAGCCCAAGAAGAGGAAGCAGGACAGGAAGTGTCTGCCAGGATGGTGGGGTCATTGGAACCAAGGTCTTTCCCTCTCCGCCCCTCAGACAAAGAGCCAGCTGAGAGCGAAGGGTCCTGGGCTCCCTCGCCACACGTCCGGCCCCCGGGAAGAAGATGCTGTGTGTGCACCTGCATTATTCAACACCTGAGCAGACCTGCCCCTCACTCTGCGGCCAAGACACAGCATGCACGCTGCTTCCCTGCCCCCAGACAATAAAAGCCAAAGGGAGGAAGTCCTTCATTCTTTACAAAAAAATGCTCGGACTGATGCAATTTGTGTGTGCAAAATGTGTAACGTGCATTTTCCAGCTCATCAGCACCTTAGCCTGCACGAAGCTGCTATTTGCTTTCAGACCCGTTTCACGGGGCTTGAGTTATATTATGGGATTTTCTTCATCCTGCAATAAGAGATTTCATGTCCTGCTGATAAGTCTGCATTTTCATCGACCACATTCATTGGAAAAAGAAATTTCAAAACATATTCTGCAGCCATTTGCTCCTCGGCCCCAAGAACGGAATACAAGTAATCTGCTCACATCCGGCAGGTATCTTCCTGTGATTTAACTTCGGAAATGATTTTCTAAAGGACTCGAACGTTCCTGCCTGTCCTGGGAAAGGGAAATCACTCCTCTCCTTGGAGTGTTTGAAGAGCACGTATCTGTCCCCATTGGAGTCTGTCCTCTTCCACTGAGCAAGCACCAAATTTCTCTCAGGACACATCCAAATGTGGTGGCGCAGCCCGAGCCGCGGCATCAACGGGACAATGAACCAGGGGTCGGGGATGGGGTGCCGCTCAGGCGGGCCCGGGGAGTCCCGGGCTGCAGCCGACAGAGGGTGGGACAGGCGTCCTGGTCGCTGCCCTCCAGCAGCCCCGTGCACAGAGCCGTGGCCAGGACCCCCCTCCCCAGGCCGGAAGGAGCAGCTTTACGTCACTTCCCAGGGGGAGACCTTGTCCCATGGGGTTGGACCCAGAGTGTCGTTTACAAACGTGAGGCAATGTTTTAAAATGAGGGGATCCAGCATAAAAACTGGGAGTTTCCAGCTACTCTGAACCCTGGAAACCCAGCCCACCCCACACTCCTCAGTGGCCGAGGCCGGTTACCGTTCCTGGCCATGCTTTCACGGGGGCTTCTCTCGCGGGCAGGCTGCCAGGAGGAGGGGGAAGGCAGAGGACGGGGGGGTGCGGGGGGGACTGCAAGGGATCGTGCCTGAGACCCTGGCCTGCCCTTGACCACCCTGGGACGCGGTCGGGTCAGGGAAGGAGAACAATTTCACTTAATTTGGGTCCAGCAAGGATAAGGCCAGGGCCTGCGATGACCTCACGTCCATAGCATCCCGGGTGCCATGCCCCCACGCGGGAGCCCGAGCCGCCCACAGGGCACCGGCCTAGGCCCCCACAGGACAGCCGCTGCTCATGCGTAAGCGGTGATATAAAATAACGCTCTTTCGATCGGTTGCTTAGGAAAACACAAAGGTAACAGCCGGTCACCCACCGCCCCCTCCCTGGGAACGACACCCCAGGAACGGCACCGCCGCACTCCTCTGTCCTTCTTTTAGGCGTGCCAGCGTGTGCCCAGCATGTGTGCGTGCCGCGTACGTGTGAGCATCACAGGGGTGTCGAGGCCACGCAGTCTGGTGCTGGGTGCGGCTGACGGAGGGCTACAGTTCCAACGTCCCCACTACGGGGATCGTCTGCACCCTTCCCAATTCTCGTCGTGATGCAGGTGTACAGAGTCACCTGGAGAGCCCCGCGGGAGGTCGGGGGGCTCAGGGCTGCCGGGGGCCGGGCCTCCCGGGGTCCACACGCCTCCTCGCCCCTTGCGGCTGCACCGACGGAGCTGACGGCCACCAGGGCAGGGCTGTGAAGGCCTTGCTGGGTGTGCACAACCCCGAGAAGACCGCCACCCCGGGCCTGACGCCACACAGGTATAACCTCGGAGAGAAAGCTCCTGCCCCCTGCCTGGGCCCCAGGAGGTCCCGATGGGGAAAGCGGCCCCGACTTGGGGCGACGTGGCTTTGGGGGCCTGGGTGGCGTGAGCAGCATGGGCCCATGCCACGCTGGCCGCTGGGGCCACGCTCTGGGGACGCAGAGTGTGACAGCGTATGAAACAAGGGCTCACGCGGGCCCGGTCCTTCAAGACAAGCAACAACCCTCCAGGCAGAAGCAGCCACGCTCTTATTTGGAAAACACTCGTTAATTTTCCAGCAGAGTGTGCAACCTTAAGGGGATCTAGTTTCCCGAACAACCTGGCAAGGTGCCAGTTCTCTCAGACGCCGCCTGCCTTCACCTGGATGCTGCCCACACAGCAGCTGGGCGGATGCCTCCCTCCCAGGAGAGCCGCTCCCACGGGCTATCTGCACCCACTCCTCGGATTTCCAAGCTACTGTCCTTGCTGCTGGGGGCTGGGGGCCACCAGGGCAGGGCCCGGGCCTCAGGCCACTCAGAGGAGGTGGCTTTTGGAGCCTGTGTCCTGACTGAAAGGTGGAGGGACGCGGCCTTCCACTCCCGGGTAACGGTGAGCACAGGCTAGTCCAAGGCAGATGCCCTGCGTGCAGTGGGGTCACGTGCTGTCCACCTCTGCCGGGGCTGGGGGGCTGGGCGGCACTGGAGGAGGACCGCCCCTCACAAGCTCCTGGTCAACACAGGGCACCCGGTTCTGGGACATCTACGGACCCAGGACCAGGACAGGCCCCGGCAGCTCCAGGAAACTGTCCCCGAATCCCAGGCTTCTCAGGCCGGCAGGGCCGGAGACAGGCCAGCACTGGACGGCCTCCACGGGTGCCCAATGCAGAGCAGGGGGCAGCCTGTGGGCGGGAGCGCGGGGGTGGTGCCCACCTCGCAGGTGTCAGACGTCTAGCACGTGGAAGTACCCGCTGAGTGCCACGGCCTCCCCCCACCACGGCCGCCACCACGCCAAATAACTCGGGGGAGGGGAACGTGTTCGACGTGCTCCAGGATAATATCACTAATTTTAAAGTTTGAAGGAAATGATTTCCTGGCAAGTCACAAATTGGCAAATGCAGCGAGACCAGCGAGCAGAGCCAGGCCTAGAAGCTGGGCAAGACCTGAGTGAGGAAAGGCGCCCAGATGACCCCCCCGCCACGCACAGACACCCCCAGGGCTCTTGGCCCGTCCGCACCCCAGGGAACAGGGAACCCGCCCATCTGACGAGGCCTGAGTGCCTCCTGGCAACAGAGAGGGACAGGTCAAGTGGGTGCAGCTGGGCTGTTTGGGGGTGCTGCAGGGGGGGTCAGGGAGGGGCACCAAGGTGCCCGAGTGGAGGGTAGGGACGGCAGATGTACTCCAGAAAACCTCCAGGCGGAGGGCGGGCACCCCCAGTCCTACAGTGAGACTTCATGTCCACTGTCACCATGTCCGCTGGCCTGGGAGGGCCCACTGGGGCCAACGGAGACCCCCGAGGGGCTGCAGCCCTGGGTGCCCCCTGCCTGGAACCTCCAGGGGGGTAGGGGCTGAGGGCCACAGCCTGGGCCCCAGGGCCCCCAGGGGCAGATGTGGGGGCAGCTCGGCGGGACGCCCCAGCCCGGCCGGGAGCCGACATTTGAGAGCGGTCTGGGTGACACTATGTGATTTAAAAGTTAATTAAACTGAGTGGTACAAAGTCTAACAGCCCCAGGTGTTTATTTCCAAAGAGCATTTGGAAGGAAAAGGGGAAATCTAATAAAAAGCTTTGTGAGGTATTGCATTAGGAAGTAATCACGTCGCTAAATCACCCGCGTCTGCAGCGGGCCTCCTAATGCCTGGGCTCCGTCCCCACCCCCGCCGTCCCCCGCGTGACCCTTCTCGGCCCAGGAAGCCAGGCCATGCGCCAGAGGGTGGTGGCCAGTAGGCCTGCCCCAGCAGCGCCCTCCAGAGGCGGCCGTGCATACACTGGTGAGTGCCTGCATTCAGCAGTCGGCGCATTCATTGGCTCACTCGCTCACTGGTTCACTCATTCACTCGTTCACCCACTCGCTCATCCGTTCATTCATTCATTTGCTCACTGGCTTACTGGTTCACTCACTCACTGGTTCATCTCCTCACTGGTCCATCCACGCACACATCTGTTCACACACTCGTTCGCTCACTTGCGCATCTGTTCGCGCATTCATTCATTCACTCACTCTCTCATCCGTTCGGGCATTCATTCGTTTGCTCACTGGTTCACTGGTTCACTCACTCACTGGTCCATCCACGCACACATCTGTTCACACACTCACTCGCTCCTTCGCGCATCCATGCCCTGAGTACTGACCAGACCACAGCGGGAGGTGGAGGGGAGCATGCAGGCCCTACTGTGGTCGTCCGGGCAGGATCTGTCAACAACGCAGAAGGAGGCCCAGCCCCTGGGGAAGCAGCAGTTGGGTTCAGACCCCAAGGATGTGCAGAGTCAGACGGGCAAGTAAGTGGGGGATTCCAGGCTCATGGGGGCCCTAAAATACAAGGGACCTCGGGTGCCTGGGTGGCTCAGTTGGTTGGGCGACTGCCTTCGGCTCAGGTCACGATCCTGGAGTCCCTGGATCGAGTCCCGCATCGGGCTCCCTGCTCGGCGGGGAGTCTGCTTCTGCCTCTGACCCTCCCCCCTCTCATGTGCTCTCTCTCTCTCATTCTCTCTGTCTCAAATAAATAAATAAAATCTTAAAAAAAAAAAAATACAAGGGACCTCACATGCTATCTGGTCCAGACAGATATCTCCTCCCGACGGTGCTGACTCTGCACAGACAATGCCCTGACGGGGAGCTCACCACCTCACAGGGCCACTATTGTGTGTCACTGGGCTGAAACCTGCCTCCTTGGACATCCAGTCTGCCCACAGACGGTACAGAAAGTGGGAAGACTGGACTTCCTACAGCCGAGCATGGGGCTAAGTGTGGGTGCCCTTGGGGGTGCTAGGCAGTTGTGGGAAACCCCAGGATTCTAGGTAAGGAGAGCAAGATGCAAAATATGGCTGGAATTCATCCAACAAATGCTCTCTAAGGCCTCCTGTTCTGGGTACCAGGGTGGCTCCCCGGGACCTGGTCAGAGCATGCAGCAGGTCCTTCCCCGGCCCACAGAACCACCCTCTTTCCCAAGCTGGGCACAGGAGGGGTCCCTCCCCTGCAGTCCCTGGGCACCCTGCATCACCCCCAGGAAGCTCCGCCAGGAGCTGGCCCCAAGTCCCCGTTCCCACAATTTTTCAGGGGAATGAACACCTCTCCCCCCGGCTCCCGTGTGCTGTGCTGAGAGACTCAGTCCACAGTTTATAGCGTTTACTGTGAAGCACGATTACCAGCTTCAACCACTCGCTCCACGTCGCTCACCAGAGGGCCCCCCTGGAGCACCTCTGTGCTCACCCGACCTCCACGTCCTCTGAGCTCCCCTGAAGGAGGGCCCACCATGACCCCTGTGTCAGGCTTGAACCCACTGGTCCAGGAGGGGCCAGGACTGCCCAGGATCAGAGTGCCACCCCCCACCCCCCGCAGTGGCATCTGCTGGTACCGAGGCCCCGTCGTCTGCCCCTCCCCCCAGCTCTCCGTGGGCAGCTCTGCACCGGGCAAGGTAGCTTCGGCCCCAGGCCCCTAAACTTCTCTCCACAGAAACCAAATAGATTCCTGCCAGGCAGGATGTGGGATGGAGGAAATCCTTCAGGTTTGGGTGTACAGCGTGATCTGGAAGCTCTCCCGTGCTGGGCAGCCCCCGACCATGACGGTTGGAGGGGGCCGACCCCGCCTCTGCCTGCAGCCCAGCCCCTGCGGGGCGCTCCCTTCCCTGCAGAGTTTGGTGCCCAGAACAGGTTCAGGGTGACAGGGACAGTCAGCATCCCCCAGGAAGGAAACTACCTCTGATAAGAGCATCACCGACCCTCCCTCAGACGGGGTCCCCCCGTACCTGCGACGGCAGGGGACACGGACGCGGGTGGAGGGACACCAAGGCCACGCCCCTCTCCCTGGGGCCTCTCGCCACATCGTGCTTGGGACCCCAGATCTGGAAAGATCAGGGTCTCGGGAGAGATGGGCCCCCTGCCCCCCGCAGGGCAGGAGTATGGGCGCCCTGACTCCGAGGACCCCTTCTGCCCTGCAGCAGTGTCTTCCCCAGAGTCACTCCCTGGGGTCGCTCATCCACAAACCGCCTTCTTGCCCAGGCTGCAAATCAAAGGTACAGAGGTTAACTTATTCGTCACCCAGCTGACGTCACCCGGCCCCTCCTCACACTCTGTCTTGAAGGGGCAGCCCGGGATGGGCGGGCCCCACCTGCTGCGTGTCCTGGCGATGCTTTGGAAAGAAGCGGAGCCCCTGCTGCTCCCCGCTGCCCTCTGAGCAGCGGGCAGCTCTGTCCTGCACGAACACGGGCTCCCCCGGGCGTATCTGTGTGCGTCCCACCGCTGCCCTAAGTCTCTGCCTCTGGGTGGGCAGGACCCGGACCCATAGCTGGAGCTGCTGGCCCAGGACCCCGCAGGGCAAGAAAGAGGAGACAAGTCCTGGTCGGCCAGGAAGAGGGTGGGGGAAGCCCGGAGAGAGGACGCGCCTATGGCCTTGCCCTGGGGCCGGGCCGGGCGTGTCCTGTCCCAGGACACTGGGGTCCTGGCTGGAGGTGCGGTCGGCACCCCTCCACGGGCTCTCAGACGGGCAGCTGCACCTCCCCTGCAGTCCGTCCAGAGACGTGGTTGGTGTCCGGGCCCCGCAGTTCCGCGCTGGGAGGAAGGCTCTGGGGCCGGGCTCCCAGCCTGCCTCACAGACCCACAGGGGCAGCGCCCTTCCTGCTCGGCACCTGCCCAGTTACGATAAACAACGCCATTTTGAAAAACTCGTGTTCCTGTGTGATTGCTTTCTTTAATTGGTAGGTTGAACATCTGAAATTCGATTTAGTTTCAGCTTGGTTTTCCTCACCGTGGGGCCAGGCCCAGAGCCGGGAAAGTCATCACCGGAGTGTGTGTCATTAGGGGCGTGCCACCGTGCGCGTGCTGGCCCCGGGGCGGGGCACTCGGAGCCGCGGGGGTGGGAGGCGGCGGCCGCAGGGATCTGTCCTCACTGCTTTCCCCCCCTCCAGAGCCCGGGATCCTGGGGCGGCTGCGCCCCAGGCCAGACCCACACACCCTTGCCGCCTGCTCTCGAGCTGACGGGGGACAGCGCTGGGCAGGTGCAGGTGCCGACCGCCTCACGGGCAGCCTGCCCTGTGTGGAGCGGCCTGCCGGCTGGGGTGTCTATGCAGTGACAGGGGGCAGGAAGCTGGCCTGGTGCGGAGGCCGACGTACTCCCTGTGGCAGGCAGCCTGGCCCCACAGCCTCTGAGCCTTTGTCCCTTCCTGACGCAACAGAGGCTGTGTCCTCCTGGGAGCCCGCCGGGAGGACAGCAGAGACGCGCCCAGAGCCCAGGAGCTTTACCGGCCGGGCGTGTGCACTCACGGAAGCGCCATCGCGCTGCTGGTGCCCCCCGCCCTGAGGCCACCAGAGGCCACCTGCCGTCCCCTCCGCTCCAGCTACCCCCACACAGGCCAGTACACGGGCAGAAACGCCACGCCCACACTCTCCAGCCACGTGTTCCCTACACACGGTCCACGCCTTCCTGTCTCACGTCTCTGTGGGTGCTGGGCCCTCTGCCTACGTAACCTGCTCCTTGTAAAGCCCTTCCCATCCTTCAAGGGCCGTCTCAACCTGCTGCTCCTGTGAAACCTCCCAGAGCCTTCAGAGAGAATGAGCCACCTCCTCATTCACTCGTTCTTTATCCACCCACCCACTCATCGGTCCATCCATCCGTCCACCCACCCATCTGTCCATCCGTCACCCACTCACCCATCCATCCATCTGTCCATCCCTCCATCCACTCACTCATCCATCCACCATCTGTCCGTCCATCCATCCGCTCACTCA
>NW_023270763.1:1353962-1378859 GCF_011800145.1 Mirounga leonina
CCATCTGTCCGTCCATCCATCCGCTCACTCATCCATCCACCATCTGTGCGTCCACCCACCCATCCATCCACCCTCTGTCCGCCCATCATCTGTCCATTCCTCCACCCACTCACTCACCCATCCACTCATTCATCCATCCATCCATCCACTCACTCATCCATCCACCATCTGTCTGTCCATCCATCCACCATCTGTCCATCCATCTGTTCATCCATCCAACCACTCACCCATCCATCCACTATTTATCCACTCACCTACCATCTATCCCTCCACTCACCCATCCATTCACTATTTGTCCATCTACCCATCCATCTACTCACCCATCTGTCCGTCCATCCATCCATCCACTCACCCATCCATCCACCATCTGTCTGTCCATCCATCCACTCACCCATCATCTGTCCATCCACTCACCCATCCAATCATCACCTGTCTGTCCACCCACCTACCATCTGTCCATCTGTCCATCCACTCACACATCCATTCACCATCTGTCCATCTATTCGTCTTCCTACCCACCCCCATCTGTCCATCCGTCCATCCACTCACCCATCCAATCACCACCTGTCTGTCTACCCATCCATCTATCCAACCACTCCTCCATCTATCCCTGATCTGTCTGTCCATCCTGGCTGCTGGCTCCCATTCTAGCCCTGGCACCCATGGGCTTCCCCTTTCCCTGCCCAGTGGGCCCTGGTTTAGTATAAATGGTGCATCTTGCAGAGACCAGCTCTGGTAGTACGTGTCCCATCCCGCCACCAGGGACTCGGGCTGGACCCTGCTCCTCTCACTGTTTTTGTTTCCTGGAGGCCGTCTGGCTGCCTGTCTGGTTCTTGCCATGCAACCACTTCCCAGCATGGGCCTCGAACAGTGTCTGTGGCCTCTGGCCCCATGTCTCCTGGAGCCTCTGAGCCGTACTTCTGGGAGCCTGACAGGGAAGAGGGGCTCCCCCAACCTCCACACGCCACGTGGGGACACCCCTTGCACTACACTCACCTGGTGATGTCGTATCTACACAGCACCCACGTGGACACCAGGGTCGCCCTGTTCGCATGTGTGCATCTGCCCCCCACCCCCATGTCAGACCCACCGCTGAGCCCCTCGTCCTGCACTGTGCTTGCCCCTGAGGACGGCCTCCCTCCCTCCGTCTCGGCCTGCCCAGCCCATCCTGATGATGCTCACCATCCTCTGCCCACCTCGGGTGCTGCCCGGCTGCCCCCCCGACCCGACTCCACCACCCCACCCTGTCCGTCCGTCCTCCTTGGAGCTGAGGAGCTCCCTGGGAGCCGACTGTCCAGGGGCCTCGTGTGTGCTCCCCATAGCCCGTCCCAAGGCAGGACTGTGATGCACCGGCTACGGGCGCAGGCGCGGGCCCAGGGTGGGCGTGCAGGTGCTCAAAGTGTCTACGGGAAAGAGCCATCACACAGGGCCAGCAAGCCCTCCCCACGTGACCAGCACACACATCACGGCAGCTCTGTTCACGGTGGCCGAAGAGGGCGCCCAACCAGAATGTCCACCAACAGACGGCAGATAAACCAGACGTGGTCACACACACCGCGGTGTCTCTCGGCCATAAGGAAGCGGCGCAGTGCTCACCCCAGTGCACACGGACCAGCCCTGACAGCCTGACGTGACTGAGAGAAGCCAGACACACGGGGGCGCGTGGCGGGGGATTCTGCCGACGTGAAATGTCCAGAAGAGGCAGAAAGGCTGGTGGGTGCCGGGGCTGGGGGAGGGGCGGGGAGGGCCACACACGGACACGCCCCCGGGGCGAGGGCCAAACACCTCTGTGGATACGCTGACAACAGTCGGGGTCGTAGACTGGAGGAGGGTGGATTTCGTGGGAAGTGAATCACATCTCAAAGACACCCCGTGTGGGCGCGAGGAAGCTGCTGTGGTTGCTTCTGCAAACAGACCCATCTCCTGGAACAGGGCCGGCAGAACCAGGGCTTGCGGCCAAACCCGCCGTCAGCGTCTGGCGCATGAGGTCGGACCGGCACACGGCGGGCTCAGTTACGTGCTCGTCGGTGGCTGCTCGTGTGGGACGCCCCACACTTGTGACCCGGGACGTGTGGCCTCCAAAGCCCCCGTCTTCACTCGCACGTCACGTTTGCCAAGCCCCGCCTAGCACACGCTCAAGGGACCAGCCCCCCCGGACACACCTCCCGTGGGAAGAGGGGCGGGGGCGTGCATCGGGGTGCACCCCGTCAGGCGACCCCAGGCTCAGGACAGTGTGGGGGCCAGCACCCGGGCCGGGGCGCCCTCCCCAGCCCCTGGGCTCCAGCTCACAGGAGAACTGCCGGCCGTCACTCAGCACACGTGCATGGCATGGGCAGAAAAGCAGCGAATGTGCCTGGCCGTGACGACGAGGAGCGCCTTGTCCCCCATAAGCATCTTCACACACCGTCGGCAGAAGGGGTGCAGCGCAGAGAGGCAGGACAGGGCACCGAGGACCACGGACGGAGCTCCGTGGAAGACAGAGGCCGCCTGGCTCTTGCCCCAGGTGACAGCAGGCCCGCTTCCCTCCCACCGACCCGGGGCCGAGGCTCCATGCGGGTAGACTGAAGCACTGGACTGGGACTCGGGCACACCCCCACCTCCCTGTGCCGCCTGGGCTGACATGACATGGGCCACCGCGGCCAACATCGTGGCATCTGTGGGCATGGCAGACTTCCTGGGGAGACCTGCCCAGTGCTGGCCCTGCCCCGGAGGCCTCAGCAGAGGGGGAGGGCGGGTAAGTGAGGGGCCAAGGGCATAAGGTGTCACCCACGAGAGATGGAGCCGCAGGACGGCATCAGAATATCCCAGACCAGCGTGGTCTGGGGCCTCGCAACGAGTGAGTGGGCTGCCCAGTGGCCGAGCCTAAGCTCAGTCGCATCACGCGTGTGGCCGCGGGACAGTCAGGAAGAGCAGTGACGGGGAAGGCCGGCCTGGGGCAGCCCCCCGGCCGCCTGGCCCTCCCAGCTCCCCCCGGCAGGGCCCCCCGGCCAGGCAGCTTGCTCCCAGCCGCCCTGGAGCCCCGGGTGGCAGCGCCTCTCTCTGTGGAGGCCTCGGGACAGCCTGCCTGCCCCGCCCCACGCTCCCCGCGCTCTCCCCGGGGAAACGGCTTTCACGTCGTTTACAGCGGCCAGACCGGAAGACGCGCTTCCTTCCGACTCGGGGACAGCGGAGACCCCGAGCAGGGCAGGTGGTTAATAGCAGCACCGCGTGAGGAAGCCGGTCCTCTTGGCAACCAGAAGCTGTTCGCACAAGCTCCCCGAGGAACGCCCTCCACAAACTTGGATGTGAACTAATTAAGTCTGCACAGTTAATCAGGACCGGCTGCCTCGGAGACTCGGCACCCACAAACGCAGAGACGGGCCGTGGGGAGACGGGCAGTGGCTCTGTGCCACGTCAGCCCAGGCCCACGGCGCCAGTGATGTTCTCCTGCCAGGGTCTCCGTGGCTCCATGAGCCGGACACGGGCTTCCGGCGACCCACCAGTGCCCCGGGACCGGTGGTCCAGCCCAGCAGCGTCACCTCCCACAGGCACCCCTGTGACGGGGGCCGGGGGCCAGCCCGGGGCACCGTTGGTGGGGCTGGCGGGGGCCGCCGCCGCAGGCCGACCAACACCCGGGGGACGGACCTGTTGTGAGGCCCAGAGGGGAGGCAGGGGCCGGAGCACCCGACCTGGTCCCTCGGGACTTGCTGACAGTCACCTAGACCGGAGCAGGTGTGTGGCCTCCACTCCGTGGCTGCCCGGCGCCCGGCGCACCCCCAGAGGGGCCTGCCCGCGATTCCTCCCGCCGCCCCGGCCGATCCTCGTCCCCGATGCCGCAGCAGAAAACAGAAGTAAAGGACGGTCATGAGAAAGAGCCCCTTGTCGAGGGCCAAGGGACAGGGGTTTGAGCACCGACTGAAGACAGATCTCCACGCGTGTAGGGAGGCGCTGCCCGGATGAGAATCGCACGATAGGACACCATCTCCTGTAATGAGGAGCGACGCTTGCTCGAGGAAATCCTCTGGGTCCACGTCCTTTAGGCGCTGCCCTGCCTTGCGGCTCTGCTTCAAGGTGCAGGGGTGAGCCGCAGGGTCCTTCCTGGTTCTCTGAAGTCAGGGCCACGACCCCTCCGTGGCCCCGAGCAGGTGGGCGGTGGCAGAACTGGGACCAAAGCCCCACTTCTTACAGGACTGAATCAGCCAGAACCTTCCAGATCTGCATGGCTCCTCACTCAGGCTCCCCTCCCTCCCCGATGCTTGGCAACTCTGAGGGCAGCCTGGGCTTCCCTGGCCTCTGACCCTGTGTTACGACCTCCCACGTCCGACCTTCAGCAGCCAACGCTGAAGGTGACAGGTCAGCGAGGTCTCCCGATGCCGCCAGCAGCCCCCCCAGGCGACCGCCCCGGTGACGCGCTCAGGACCCTCTCCAGGCCTGGAGGCCGGTCTGTGCCTGCACAGAGAGCCCGCAAAGTGCTGACGGCCACCTCGGCGGAGCGGAGACTTGTCAGGGCCCGCAGTGCACCCTGCTCGCAGCCCACACCGCCCGTGTGTTGGGGACGCCCCCACATGCAGATGGGCGCTCCAGGGTGACACAGCCTGGACCAAAGGACCAAAACAGTGACTGGCAACTGCGGCCCCAACATCCGCCTCACACGGCACCAAGGGCCTCAGGGAAGACGTATGTCAGACTGGTGGGGGGTGTCTGCTACGGACTGACGTGTCGCCCCCAGATTCGCGGGTTACAGCCCAACCCCACTGTGGAGGTGCCAGGAGGTCAGGAGGTGGGTCGGTGTCACTACAGAGACCCGGGGGAGCCCCCTCGTCCCTCCCGCCATCGGAGGGCCCTCCCCCAGCCTCAGTGGCCTCCTCAGGGGGCCCCTGGGCTGCGGGGTCACCACCACAGCATGTGGATGAGACAGGGGACCCCAGGGTGTCCTCTGCCTTCCAGCACCAGTGACTCCTTCTGTGAGCCGCGGCCCTGCCCTCCTGCTCGCGGGGACGGTGGTGCCTCTCCCTGCCAGGCTGCTGGTCCTGGCCGCACAAGCCAGGAGCCCGGCAGGGCTGGCACCCGCTGATGCTGGGCAGTCGGGGTGCAGGCGGGGGCGTGCAGGTGGCGGAGACCTTGCTCCGCATGCTCCCCCGACGTGCCCCCCCGCCTTCGTCACAAGGCTTAAACACCACACTGGGAACGGTGACAGGACCACATGTAACCCCGTCCTAACCTGGGCCATGTCCTCCACCTCCTGGCAGCGGAGGGGGGACTCAGCGAGTCTGCCATGAGCGCAGGAACCCGCACGGCCCACGCCTGCCGCCGCCGCGCTGGACCCCTGCTCGCGGGGCGGGCGCCATCAGGCCGTCCCTCCGCGGGTCGCAGAAGCTGGGGACTGACTCGGGAGCCACAGTGGCCCCCCTGCCCCGCCGCCCCCTGGCGGTGCCCATGTGAAGCCCACCCTTGGTGGGTCAACTGCTGGAGGCCCGGCTGACCTTCAGCCATCTCGCACCGCACCGCTAAGCTGGACAGGTGCCCTCCTGCCCCGTGCACAGTCCGCAGTAAGGCCCGAGTGGGCAGGGCCTTGCCACCTCATTCCCGATCATGACGCCCACGTGCCCACGGTTCCAGAGCACAGACCTCCAAAATCCAGAATCCTGGAGTCCCAGCCAGCAGACGGCCTCGCCCAGACACGTGCTCCAGGATGCTGCCGGGGTCGGCCAGGGAATGCACAGCCACTTGGCTGAGGCCCTTGGTATTACCGTGGGCAGCACTCAGCGCCCTGGGTGTCCCGCCCTGAGCCACAAAGAGCTGCACGTGCGCACTGTTGGCTCACGACCATGTTCCCATGCTGTCGCGTTCTGTGGCGGTCACCCCTTGCTGCTGGGAAGGGCGGCTGCTCTGGGGGCTGCACCTGAGGTCTGGGTAGCCCCCCGCTCCTGGCAGGCTGTCTCCCCTGCTTCCAGCCTGAAAGGCAGCAGTCGGGCTCCAGACCTCGCCACGGGGGCAGCCCTGGGCCTGGCCTTGAGGAGTCTGTGCTCCTGGGGTCCCTGTAAGGTCCACTCAGCTCCAGGGCACCTCGTGTGGGCTCACACGGAGGCTGGGGTTTGGAGGAAGGCAGATGTGCACCCAGAAGCTAACCAGCTGTTTGCCTGCCCCCGCCTCCCGCCAGACCAACAGCTTCCGAGTCCCTAGCCCCGGGCGTGGGGGCGGGGAGCGCGCAGACACGTGGGGACTTGCCCGGGTAGAGGAAGCGCGCCGGCAGGAACAGATGGGACAGGCGACGCTCACCTGGAGGGTGTCAGGTGCCAGAGACGCGCCGCGAGCCAGCAGGGACGTGGGCGGGGAGGGCGGCACCCCGACAGGCATCGGTGGAGGGGGCGGGGCTCCCGGGGAGCCTGGCACGTGTCGCCCAGGCGTCTGCTTTCCAGGGAGCGCTGGTGGCTCTGAAGAGGGAGGTCGTGGATGGGCCGGCCTGGGCTGCAGGAGGGGGCGGAGCAGGGGCAGCCCCTGAGCCGGAAGCCCAGCCACAGCGCTTCTGGGGCCCTGGTCACAGTGACGTGACAGCTGCTTGTTGCTCTAAGCGATTTGTTACCGACCAACAGGTAACTAAAACAGTGACAGTGACACATGAAAAAAGAACCAAACGGGTCTTTGGAACATGAAAGGCACAGTATCTGAGACAAAAAATTTACCGAACGAGACGCACAGCAGATGAGCGGCTCCCAAAGAGCAGGTCAGTGAACCGGAAGATGGAGCGCCACAGACCATCCAAACCGAAACACGGCAAACACACAGGCGCGACACCAGGTGACCTTCCGTGTGTGTGACTGGAGCCCCGGGAAGAAGGGAGGGGCACAGAAACAGCACGTGAAGAACGACTGTCCGGATCATCTGAATCTGGTTAACTATAAAGCCACAAACCCGAGAAGCCCCAGGAACCACAGCAAAACAAGCACAGAAAGTCCGGCAATCAGCCCAAGGCAAACAGACTACGTACACGGGCCGAGGTCAGATCGCTAGCCTTGCAGGCCCTCTGGATGCCCAGAGGCACGGCCTGCGCTGGGCCCCAGGCTCCCACTGCGGCGGAGGAAGGCGGTGGTGTTCGGGGCCCTGCTGACCGTTCAGAGCACAGAGCGTGAGGGAGCCCAGCTGACTCCTGGGCCCAGCTCTCCCCCAGGAACCAGGAGCTGTGGTGTGATTAGGGGTCTTTAGCAATGCTGCCCAGGGGCCCGAGGCACGAGGGTTTCCCCCAGGTGCAGCGGGGACAGGCTTCAGATGGCCCTACCCTTGAACGGATCCTCAGTGGGGTTACGCTGATAACGCATCTACCAGGAGCCTGGTCTGGAGGCGTGGTCCTCCCAACGCTGTCTCACACCAGCAAACACACAAACACAGAGAGACCGGAGGACCTGGCTAAACGTACCAGCACGTGGGAACACAGGCAATCAATCAAGGCAGGACCACAAACAGCACCTCTCAGGAGTGCTGAACCCGTCGCTGTGACCAGCCTTTAATTGGGTAGAAAATGCTCACAGTCCGGTGTTCCACGAAGCAGGAGACAAAACCACGTATTTTGGGTCGGCTTCCCAGGAAATACACACAAACACAGGAGCGTCCCGCATGGCTGAGATTTACCGTGCAGGCCCTGCTGTACTTGATTCGCTTCCAAAAACTGCTTTTATCATCAGGACCCGGGACTCTGTGTGGCCACCAGGCGAGTGTGGCCGCCAGCGAGGAAGGATAGCTGAGTCCAGGCCTGCGGGGGCCCCAGGATGGAGGTCAGGGACAGGGTCTGCATTGCAACCCCAGGGCTGGGTGGTGGCCCCGGGGGAGGCAAGGGCTCACCTCGCTGTGAACGCAGGCTGCACACCTCACTCACCACCCCTCCCTCTCAAACTCCTGCTTAGCCGGCATTCCTAAAAGTCGGCTTCAGCCCTCAGCCCCCATCTTACAATCTCTTGCACAAGCTCCTGCTGGTCTCAGAATAAAGAGCCAACACTCTGGCCTAGCCGCCAAGGGGCTGTGTGCCCCAGGCCCTGCCCCTCACCAGCTTCCCCTCAGACCACCTCCGAAATGCCTGGGGTCTAGCCCCACAGCTTTGTTTCAGTTCTGAGGACACCCGTGCCTCCTTGACCACAGGGCCTTTGCACAAGCTGCTGGAATTGCAACCAGGTCTTCCCCGTGCACTGTGTTGCCTCACAATGTGAGGGCCCACCGTCCGCTGGAAGGAGACGGCCCGTTCGCTTGGGAAGAAGCTGTCATCCCAAGGAGTCCCCAGCCTTTCTTGAACACATCTCATAACCAGAAGCCAGCACTGTACACCAAGCTGGCCGGCTCTCTACTCACGTCTGTGAATTTTCTTCCCAACACTGGGGAGCCTTTCCTTATCCTGAGCTGAGGGCTGTCCTGGGATCCCTGCCACTGTCCAATCCCCCCAAACAAGCCAGGCACCCCCCTACTCCCAGGAGGGCCCAGCAGGCACCAGAAAGCGCTGGTTCCGGCTTGGGCGTCATCCAGGTAAGCACAAGCTGGCCTCTCCTCCCTAGGCCCAGGGGGCAAGTATGTCTGGGCAGAGGGGGCAGGGGGCCTCAGCGCACTCCACGGGACTGCTCGGACACTCTGGGTCCCCCCGATCCCCGAGCCTGCTCAGCTGAAAAATGAGAGAGGTTTTGAAGTCAACATGCATTCAAACCAACTCTATTTGAAATTCAGGGGACCCAAAAAAGGCAAGTTCAAATTAAAGTGTCTATCCAGACTTCATGCTACAGTAGGAGATTGGAACACTCCACAAGTAGGCTTCTTCCGACAGGAGCCTGTGTGTGGTCCTACCTGTCCGGGGGGAGCGAAGGAGAACTAGCCCTCCCCGCCCCCCCCCCCCCGGGAGTCCTGTTAGTTCTCTACTTCCTGGCGGGGCCACGTGGACACTCAGGCTCACCTGCCATCCTCCCGCAGCCAGGCCTCGGGCCGCACAGAGCAGGGGCGAGGCCGGGGCCGGGAGGGAGGACAGCGGGCCGGCCCAGGGCAGTGTGGTGGGGCTAGCCTACCGGCCCTCCTCCCAGGAACAGGAGGACTCTGAGTGTCCGGGGCTCTCTGTCCCAGCCAGCAGAAGCCCCCTCCCGGGAACGGCCAGCATCTCACCGGTGGGTGGCGCACCACACCTCAGCCGCGGCTCCGGGCAGGGCAGCTCCTGCACACAGCTCCGCCAGCGGACAAGGCTCCCCTGCCAGGAGGTGGGGACAGAAGGCCAGGCTCACCTGGCAAAGTCCCACAGCCCTTAGTGCCCTCTTCTCCTCTGCCTTAAAATCAGACAAAACAGACCAAACCCCTTTCTTTCGCTATTACTCAGCTTAGAAACGGATACCCCGACTCTGATTCTAGGATCTGACTCAAAGCAGCTGGACAGTTGCTGCCATCCCGGGACCCCTGCCCCCTCATGCATAAATGCAGGGGTGAGACCAGGCCAAGTCCCAGCACCTCGGAATCCTGACCGTTCTGCAGAAGTCACCACGGAGCCGCGGTGGCAGGGAGGGTGCCGAGGCCCTGCTTGACTGGACCCCCAGGTCCTGACTCCCGGGCCGGGCTGGTGCCCCCGGGCCAGTCAGGCCCACAGGCCACGCTGTAGGGGTGTCAGCCTGCCCCTGCACCATGCCCCCACGGCCAGCCATGCCACGCGGTCAACCGTCTGCTCCACAAGGTCACCTCCGGGGAGACGAGCGCCGGGACAGAGGCTGAGACGCTTGGCCACCGAGAGGCAATGCTGGCACTTACGTGCAGGGCTGTCCTGACCCCACTGATCTCAGCGTGCCGGTCGGGAAGCAGGACACAGCATGCCTCGGCCACCCAGACCTGTCCGCAGCCGCTGGGCAGGGCAGGACGCCCGCCCATCTGCCTGGCAAGGGCAGACCACGGATTCCCCAGATGTCAGCCACTGTGCTCTTAAGCCTAACCCAGGCCTCGGTGCCATGGCCACGCCAGCATCCCAGCCCCCAGGGAGGCCTGCACCTTGCTTCCGTGGACATGCCTTGGGTCCTCACTCACATCGACCTGCCTCTCAGACCAGTCACGACGGAGCTGGTTGCAATCCAAAAGCACATCAGAGAACAGCCTGGTCCAGGCCGAGGGGTGCCCGGGGGGAGGGGCAGGGAGTTAGGGGTCGGTGTGGGAGGGCAGGCATCACACACGTGTGCTGACGGGACAGCTGAGGTGGACCAAGGCCAGGCTGTGCCCGCCCCGTGTCCGACAGGCCGGGGTGGCCCAGGCAGGACGTTCCTGTGTGCGGGTGAAAGCGCTGGGATCCCTCATCGGGTGTCTCTGCCTCAGGATCCGGGACCCCTGCACGGGAAGACAGCAAGGCGGGGAACAGCCTGCATCAGCCAGATGCCGCACATGGGCGGCAGGCCCCTCCCACCACCGAAACGCCATCAAACCGTCAGACCCACTGCAAGGGGCTCGGAACACGTGGCGGCGTGGGGGTCCACAGCAGGACGGAGGGGAGGGGGCCAGCCTCAGAGAGATGGGGGCCCGGCTTCGGACCGGCCCCTCTCCTGACACAAGGCCCCAGCGTGGGGCTGCGCTGTCAGGGCTGGCTCCAGGTCAACACCTAGCAAGTGGAACGGTCCCCGGGGCAGGAGGAGCCTGCTCCCGGAAGGCCCTCGTCCTCCTCCAGCCAAGAGCTGTTGCCGTGGCAACTGCGAGGGCCGCCAGCCCTGCGCCAGCAAGCCGGTGCCCCGCGGACACTGCCCCAGGCGCGAGCTTCTCTCCTCACCCTGGCCTTGCCCAAACCCCTTCTCTTGCTCCGCCCGACCACCCCGCCTCTGGACAGGGAAGCTCCACCTCTCCCCAGCCGGGCCTCCGGCCCCTTCCCCGCCTCTGCTCACCCACAGCAACTGCTCCCACGTGAGGCCACCTCCGTGGTGGGCGGCCCTGCCCTGTCTGTGCCCATCGGACAGGGGTCCTCAGGCACCGGTGCCCTGGGCCCAATGGGGGGGTGTGAGTGAGGGCAGCGGAACGAGCCTGCACTCTGTGGCTGACGGGGCACGGAGGAGGGCCAGCCGGCAGACCGGTCTGCTCATTCGCCAGGCTGCCCTACGAGCAGAGAAGGCGGCAAAGCAGAAGGCTCCCTCAGGGGGCAGCACGGCCTGCGCAGGCCCCAGCCCCGGCCAGGTCCGCAAGGGTCACACCACGCGCGGGGGGTGGGGACAGAACTCGGAGAGGCTTGGGACAGAATGGCCACGAGGCCGGGGTGGGGCTGGCGGCAGCCGCACACCCAGCCCCTTCCGGGGGCAAGCCGGGTGGACACGGGGAGCTCGGCCTGAGCCTGTCCCCTGAAGAACGGACAACCTTGGGCAGGACCCGGCTCTGCTCATCCCTGGGGCCCAACTAGCGGGCACCTGCTGGAAGAGGACCTGAGGGGGCAGGGCCTGGGTCATGGGGGGTGCGGGGAGGCTGCCAGGGCCCAGGAAACGGGGTGCTCCATACGCCCGCCCAGGGAGAAAGCTCCGGTGTCACGACTGTGTGGCAGGAGTGCGGTGTGAGCCCTCTGCTGCTTCTCTAGCAGCTGCACGCTCTGCACGGCTACGGGACCCGCGTGGCTCTGGAGCGCCCTCAGGCCGCTCTTCTCCGGGGAAGGCAGGGAACTGCTCGCAGGGGCCCCTCTGCACCCCAGCCTCGGCCCCAGGAGAGGCACCAGCCCTGTGCGCACGTGCGTGGGGGGACTGTGTGTGATGGTGTAAGACCTCGGGGTCGAGCACCGGACACCACACCGTCCACAGGGCTGGGTTCCTCCACACACATGGTCTGCAGGTCATCGGTGCACAGAGAGGGAGGGGAGGCTCCCAGAGGTGAAGCTGTGTGACAGTCGCACGCAGCCCAGGGGAGGCATGGCGACAGTCACACTCAGTGGCTCTGACCCCACATCCGGCACCTCTCACGACACGACAGGGGCTGTCCCTGCAGCCTCAAGAGTCGCCTCCATCTGGCAGACACTCACCCCCCGCTGGCTCTGGGCCCACAGCAGATGCCAAGGGGGCCGAGTGAGGGCCAGCGCCCCCAGCAGACACGCGCCCCGTAGGAGCAGGGGCACTGCCAGGACAACCCACGGCAAAATGTGAGCTGGAGGCCACCACGGGGAGCTTTGCTGGCTGCCACACAGCCTGCCACCCGACCTCAGTCTCCGCTGCTCTGGGGACCCTCGTGAACCTGCCTCCCTGCCCAGGTCCTCGGGTGGCCTGGCCCTCAGTAGAGACGTTCATGGGGGCCAGGCTGGGAGGCAGGCCCTGGAGGAGCCCAGGCAGGTCCTGCTTCTCAGGGAGGCTGCGCCTGAGCGGGGAAGAAGTCTCGTTCCTGAACGCTGGTTAGCGGAGGGCAGGGGCAAGGCGACCCTTGGAAAGCTCCGGGGCAAGACTTGGGGAACGGGCTGGCACCAACGTGCCTCCAAGTCCCCAGCGGCAGAGCCCAGAGGGGAGTGACATCCCCACACGAGCCAGACTTCTCCGGGGGCACCTGAATCCACACAAGCAAGTGTGGGGGCTACGGGGTGCTGCCCACACCCCAAGGAGCAGCATGCTGCAGAGGGTCGGCACCTGACAGGCTCCCGCAGGCCTCGCTGGCCCTGGAGCTTCTGGGTTCCGGCCCGCACGGGGTGCGCACACAGCGTCACAGTCCACACACAGCCCCCACCAGTGCCCCGGACAGCCAAGACCCAGGGGCCACCGGGGAGACACAGGCGTGGCTACGCCACACGCGAGCAGCTCTGCCGAGGCCGGAAGCCGCGTCCCGCCTTGCCCGCTGCCCCCGAGCTGTCCCAGGGCCGGGCCAAGAGGACACCACGGTATCCTGCTGCAACCCCGTCCACAGCCTGTCCCAAGGGGCACTGGCACGGGACCCACCCGCGGTCCTTACCATCAGGGCCTTCTTGCAGGACGGGGGCAGGAGAGCTCGGGAACCACGGCCAGACAGCACGACGGGCCGCGGAAACCAGGGCTGTGGGTGGTCCCGGGAACTCCCAGGCATCTGCACTAGTGAGAGCGCAGGGGACCCCGTTCTCGCCGGGCGGGGTGGGGGGATGGAGGGCAGCCAGGCCCCTCCTGGGCCCGGCCTGGCCAGAGTTCCTGCTGTCCTCGGAGCGGTGGGCCCCCGGGGCAGGCAGCTCCCACCCACGCAGCAGCCACGGCCGGGCCGCTGGGTGCCGTGTCTTCTCCTCGCGCAGAGCGCGTGGGGTGAGCCCAAACCCTCCATGATGCCGGCGCACATCTGCAGAGCCCGCTCAACTGGAACGGTGCTCAGCTATTTCTAACTCTGCCTTGGGCCCCCTTCCTGCCTGGAAAATCATCGCTGGGAAAATAAAATCAACCAAAGGGGGCAGGAGGCTACGGTTCACTGTGATCCCCTTCTAGCCTGATTCCACCGCCACCGTGCGAGTTCGCTGTCAGCCCCCAGGCGGCAGGGTCCCAACACCGCGTGGGGGCCGGTGGGTCACCCCGTCTCTCGGGCCGGTCTCTGTCTGGCGGCCTCCCCCACTCAGGACCGCCAGCCCACAGGGAAGCCTCCCTTGCTGCCCCAACGAAGGCTTCTGACCCCAGGGCGCATCCAGACCAAGCTCGCCACTGTGAGTGGGGAAATTGAGTCCCACAGGGTGCAGTGACCCAGCCAAGGGTGGGACGGCTCCTGGGCCCCTCGTGTCTCCTCTCAGGTCCCCGGGCAGTGAATGTCTGCCAAGGGTCGGTCTGCCTTCTACTTAGCTTCTTGCTCTTTCTCCCCCATCTGTCTGTCCTCCACGAGCACCCTGCACGTGCCCGGCCCCGTGCAGGCAGGTGGGCAGTGGACAGGGTGGGACGGCGCCTCCCGTCACCCAACAGTAAGCAAAGGTGACACCTTCAGTCCCGGGTTAGAGACGTCCTGACAGGCTTGGCAGCTCCAGCCATGCCTTCTTTGAGACCCCCGAGGGCCCAGGAGAAGCTCAGGGGCTCAGTGTTGTCAGCGTCTGAGAGGACTTCGGTTGAGCAAGGACCGCATGCACACATGTCTGCAGAGTCTGCAGAGACCGCCATGCTTCGGGGCAAGCTGCTCCCTGCAGCCCAGCACTTTCTGCCGCTGGAGACGCACAGGGAGCCGGGGCCTCGCAGCACGCAAGCACCGGGCGCCTCCTCGGGGCCCTGCTCAACACTGCCCGGGGTGGGGCAGCTGGTGCCGGGGGCCCGGCATCACGGGGCTCTGACCGCACCTCAGGAGGTGGGGGGTGTGTCTGTGGACGGAAGGCTGAGCCAGACGACAGGACGGACCCCTCACCCGACCCCTCCCGCGGGGTGGCCCCTGAGCTCCGAGAAAGGCCCCGCGAGATGTGCACAGGGAGGGAGCAGCTGGGGTGGCCCTGGGGGTGTGGGGGGGACTGAGGCCGGCAGGTCCCCACTGCCATGTCAGGGAGCCCAGGAGGCAGGTTCGTGTCCCGTGGAGGACGGGGGCACCGGCTGGGCGGGGCGTGGTGGGCTTCACCCGCAGAACGGAGGGGAAGGCCCCTCAGGGAGACCCACAAAGGGGTCCAATGTTGGGCCCGGGGCGCAGGTGGCAGGACCAAAGCCCACGCCAGAATCCTGGGGACTTAAAGCCTCACCCTGAAGGGAGAGACGCAAGCTGGGGGCAGCAAGGGTGTGCCTGGGGCCCCCAGCCGGCTCCAGATCCCTGTCCCTCGTTTTAACCCATGCAGCTTCCAGTCCCTCCTAAAGAACCAGGATAAGAAAGGCAACACCCCCACCCGTTCATGCCCACACAGCACTAGGCACCACAGGGTGATGTGACTGCAGACGACAAGAAAACCGCCAGTGTCCTCGGCAAAGCTGGGCTCCCAGGGAACCAAGGGACAGGGAGGCAGGCAGCCACCTGTCCAGAGCCGTCCACAAGGCGCTGGGCTGGGTCCCGACCAGCAGGGTCCCCTGAGAAGCCCGAGAAGACTGCACCCCCACGCCCTGCTGAGGGTCTGGGCAGGGGTGGGCCTATCACACGCAGATGTCCACCCTCACGTGCGCACACGCACGCTCCCAGGCTCTGGTTCCCGGGACGGAACCCCTCTTCCCTCCCATCCCGGAGGCCTCAGAGCGTCAGTGCTTGCCGAAGGAGACCCTGACCCAGTGGTCCGGTCGCGGTCTCTCACGCCATCCAGCAGAGCTGCAGCTGCCTGGCCTGTGGCTGTCTTCCAGAGTGCCACCAGGGCATCTGGCGAACGCCGAGAGCAGAATCCAGGTGGGGATGACCCCACCGAGCAGTCAGGGACCGCCCTGTCCTGTGCCCGGGTCCCCTGCTCTGTGGAGAGGCCAGTGAGGCGGGACAAGGACACGGAACTCGCCGGCCCATTACATGTTACCACCCCCGAGATTTCCACGGACAAATGAGAGAAACGGCTCCTGCTTCCGGCCAGCTCTCCCTGGAGCCCGGTACTCCGGGCTGGCTTAACGCCTGGGCCTGGGGCGGAGGAGGAGGGGCCCGGAGGGCTGGGTGCAGCGACTGGGAGCCCATGCTTCCAGGACTCTGCAAAGCCACGGAAAGGCTCTGCGCTCCCCCACCGCCCGGCAAGCAGCTCCTGCACCGGCCCCGGCCAGGGCTGCGGCCACGGTGCACGTGCCCGGGCTAGGGGGTTGCTGAGCACAGCCAGGCCTGGGTCAGGGGGACAGGTGAAGGTGGGGAGGGACAGCAGGGCATCGGGGGGTGGGGGGGATGGCAGAGGGTCTGGGGGGACAGCAGAGGGCATGGGGGTCTGACAGTGACCTCGGCCTGTCTCCACTGCGCAGTGGCTGTCAGAGCGAATGGGGCTTGTAAGAACTGTACACCTTTGTTAATGTACTTAATGTTTAAACACCCGTGGGATTTCTACAAGGTATGGAACAGCGATCAGCCATGCTGAGTTCTTCCAAGGCACAGGGAATCACGTGAACAGGAGTCAAGAAGTATGTTCCTTACAGTTTACGTAGAGACTTTACGTGTTCGAGTGCTTCACTTATTCGAATGAGGGGTTTCGAGAAACGCAAAAACAGATACACGTGACCCAAGAAGGCAGGGGAGTTGGGAGCAAACGCTGGGAGATGCTGGGGGGCAGACACCAGGCTGAGGTGCAGCTCTGACCTCAGGAGGAGAAGGAGAGGCCGTCAGGAAGGAAGGAGGCCAGGAGGGAGGTCGGAGTTGGGTGCCGGCCTCCGAGGTGGCTCCTCCCTGAGCCTGAGGCCTGGCGCCTCTGGGCACGGCCAGCACCTTCACCAGCAAGCGGCTGGCTGGTCATGGGTTCACCAGGAAGCGCACGACGAAATGAGACAGAAAGGATCTCATTTGCTATTGAATTCTGCTTGAAGCGTGTAACGCACAGGCTAGTCCCTTCTTATACAAGAAAAGGAAAAGCAGGCTGTTTCTGCAGATCTGGGCAGTGACAGGTGGGTGGCCCACTCCACACCGTGGCAATGCGAAGTGGCGGCCTCTCTGCCGACCCTGGCCTCCCGTGGCCTCGCCCGCCACACCCTGCCGGGCCCACGGCACTGTCTTCACGGCAGGGCGGGTCAGGAGGTCAGGCCAGTGGGGCGGGGGTGGGGCCAGCCCTTTTCACCCAGATTCCGGCTCGGGCAGGCAGCCCCCCCAGGCCCCCCCAGTGACGCAGTAAGCCCCCAGCTGCTGGGACCCGCTCGCCCCTCACAGGCAGGTGCTTCATTCCTGGTGAGCGCCCCAGCCCCGAAACCCAGAGGACAGCTCCTCCGTGGGAGCCCCCACCCCGCCAGGCACTGTGTCCCAGCAGCATCTCCAGAGAGAGCCTGGGGCCAACACAGGCCGCGCAGTACCTGCCCCCCGTGTGCCTGGGGTCCCAGCCCTGGCCTCGCCAGCAAGCCGGAGGGTGCGTCCCACAGAGGTCGAGCAGCGTCCCTCTCCCATCCCTCTGCGGTGCGGCACGCTGACCTTGGCCACGGCCCAGTCCCGAGGCCGTCTCCCTGGCCCAGCACAGACCCTCAGCCCATTACTTCAGCCGTCCCCTGAGCGCGGCTGGTGCAGGATGCCCGGGCCCTCGCGGCCCTGCCCCTCCCAGCAACGGGACCAGTGTAGCAACAGGGGGACGGCAGAGAGCCGGAGGCGGCCAGATCGGGGCCTGGGGCTTCCCGCAAGAGGCCCCAGGCCGCAGGGCAGAGCTGCGGGTGGCTGAGGGTCAGCAGACTCGCCCCCTCCCAGCCCCACGGACCATGCCTGCCGGAGGCGAGGCTGCTCCCAGCAGCGCGCACGGCGGGTCACGGCAGGTCCTACCTTGAAGATGAGGCAGTCGGCTTTGTGCTCCGCATACATGGACGTCAGCCGGTACTGGTTCTCGGTGGTGATGTCGATCTGGTAGCCCGTGAGCGCATAGCAGACTTTCCGGAACTCCTGGATCTTGGTCTGAAAGACCTCCTTGAGCCGCTGGTTCTTCAGCTCAGCGCTCTCCACCTGCTTCCTCAGCTCTGAGGGGGGAGAGGAGAGGGGGTGAGCCTGCAAGCCGGAGAAGGGGGGTTCGGGGGGCAGCAGGGGGCCCCGGTCAGAATCACCGGGCCGAGAGTCGAGGAGGAGACGGGGTCCTGCCCGGCACGGACAGGCCACCTGCGTCGGCAAGCCCTGACGTGGGCACTCAGTCCCGAACGAAGAGAACAAGCCGATAAGCAGCCGCACTTGTGGTGATGAAGTTCCTCAACTACAAACAGTAACTCCACGGAGAGCAGCGACTCCGGAAGCCAGACATCTTCCCGGCTCTGAGCCCCGGATTCCACCCCCGCCCAGCCCGGTCCGCTTCTGAGGGACAACAGGGGCAACACGGGAGTCGTCCCAGGTCGGGACGTGTGGGTGCGTGCACCGGCCCTCCGGCCGCAGACTTCAGTCACCGACTGGGGACGCCGGTCCTGGGTCCCCACGCACGGCTGCAGCCGGGTTCCTGCGGGGGGGCCGGATGCCCACCCGCATGGGCCAGCATGGAGAAGCGCGGAGCGGACGGGGGGCTTTGAGAGGACATGCCCTAGAGATGCCTGATCATGTTCCGGAGACAAGGCCACCAGGTGAAGACAGGCCCCCGGGTCCCATCCGCCCCCAGGCCCGCCCGTCACTCCCGCACAGTTTATGGTTGTACGGGAGAAACCAGCCGTGCCAAGTGCAAAGCCGTCAGCAGGCTACACAGCAATTACCACGGATGCTTCACCCAAGGTAATTAAACCTCGGTTATCCCCCCAGTAATTAGCTAGGCTGGCTTTCCTCAGACACAAGTGCCGCCTCTGAAGCCAGGAGCCCCCGGTGGTCCTGTCTGGAGCTGACGACGGCGGTGCCCTGGGCAGGACGGGAGCCCGGCTGGCCGGTGGGGTGGTGGGAAAGCCCCCGGCCCCGGAGCCAGTCAGCCCGGATTGGAGCCCCGCCCACCGTGGCAGTGACCGCAGCCCCTCGTCCTCAGGCCGAAGCCCAGGCCCGCCCACCACCAGCGCCCTGGTGGGGCTGAGAGCAGGAGGTCACGTCAGCGAGCTTCACATGAGCAGATGTGGGCAGGGTCACTTCCTGGAGGAGGGGAAGGGGACGGGGAGCCTGCCTTCCAGGGAAAGAAACCCACCGGAGACCCTCCAGCCACTCTGCCCGTCCTGACCTGCGGCCTCGAGCCCAGCGTCCCCAGCCCCTGGGCGTGTGTCAGGCACGCAGCCACCTCCAGGGGCGTCACGAGGACCAAGCTAGGTCGCACGGGGCCACAGCGCTGTGTGGGTTCAGGCCACAGCACCGACGGTGGGGGCGCAGCAGCTACCAACAGGCTCCGGCGAGGCCACGCGGAGGGTGCCTGTTCTCGGCTTTACTAACAAGGGCCGGTGGGATTCAGTGCTTGGCCGCGGGCACCTGGCACAGGGAGGGCCGTCTGTCCTAGGCCAAGCTCTCGACAACCCCCCGCCCCCACACACTCCGGATGGCGCCGGGCTTATGGACACAGATCCTGGGTCTCGTCTGCACTGCCTGCAGCTCTGCGTTCTCCCTCTGAACGAAGCCTCCTGATAGCAGAGGACAGCTCCCTCCGACCTCTCCACCATGCGTGTCCATCCACTTGGCCACACGCCCTGCCCTCACCTGCGCCCCATTCATCACACAGCTCCGACTGGCCCTGGTGGACATTGTTATTCTGGAGCGGAGAGCCTCTCCTTTGGGACGCGGGCACGGAGCCCTTGATTAATCGAGTAATCAGACTATGAAATCAAAGGGGTACCTGGTGGCTCTGACCCCACGCTCCTCCCTGCGTCTCTCGGCCAGCCCACCGAGGACGGACCTGCTAGTGGGAGGAAAACCCATTCCACAAGGAAAAATTCAGACCGAGGTTCTGAGGTGATATTTCACCCCTGTCAGAGGCTGCCCTGCCTTTAATGGATCTCAGATGTCTGCTGGGAAAAATTAAATTTCGGTAATAACGCAGCCTGACCCTGGAGGAGTTAAGAGCCCCTTCCCACAGTTCCTGGACTCCTACAAGGAAATGGGGCTTGGGTCAGGAGTGGATGAGCCAGGCCGCCTGCCACCCCCCTGCGAGGGGCACCCAGTGCCAGCCAGACACCACGCACACCTTACCCCGCGCTGCCGCTCAACACCACGAGGCGAGTCCCACGTCCCCCTCTGACGGGCAAGAGTGGGGGGCGTGGGGGGAGGAGCGGCCTCAAGGTCACACGGCCCATCGGAGGTGTAAAGAGGGCTCTGACCCCTCTGACCCGGAGGCCTGGTGCGGGTCAGGCGAGAGGCTGCGACTCTCAGGGGCCGGCGCCCTGACGCAGCGATTCAGGGGCCACCGTGGGTTCTGGCTGTGATTCAGGACCAAAGTCGGTGCCCTGACCTACCCCTTACGCCGCTGTTCACTGGCCTGTGTGAACATGAATGAATAATTCACACAACAGTTTGGATTAAATAAATAAAAGATGTGCCTTTCGCCTTGGAGATGCCTTCCTCTGGGTGGGGTTTGGGGCCCTGCACGTGGCGCTCACAGGAGGCTCCTCCAGGTCCCAGTGGCCGAGCGTTGGAGACCCCTGGGGTCCGCGGTGACCACAGTTCTGCACCCGCCACAGCCACCCCCAAGGCTGGGCCTGCTGGTGGTGACCACGCGTGGGCAGGGCCAGCGCAGCAGGCAAGTGGCCTCATCGGGTCTGCTGAGAGATCCTGGACCGCCCACCCCAGACCTCGCCTGCTGTGTGCACATCCCGGGTATCACAGACACGGGATGGAGACCTCGTGCCTGGGGCCCCTCAACTCAGGCCTGGGGCCAGGCCCACACTCTGGGGCCCAGACTCGCCCTCGCCCTCAGCCCTCTCCTGCCCCCTGCCCTCAACCCTGCTCTCTATCTGCGCTGGCTGGGGGACTGTGCCCCCCCCCACCACTGCCTTTCCTCTCTGGGCCAGCCCTCCTCCCCTCAGCAGCCCTTTGCAAGGCTCTCCAAGAGTCCTTGGTGAGGGACGAGGAAGGCAATGGACAAGTAGGAGCCGAAGAGAGGACATGGTCACCCAGAGCCCAGGCGTGGAGGGTGGGCAAGGGCGGTGGGGGCCGGGGATGGATGCCAAGGTCAAGGGGCCATGCCACCTGCTCTCTGTCCTGGCATGCCCAGGCCCGCTGGTTGCCCCCAGCCATGTCCACAGGGGCCACTGGACGGCTCTGCCCTCCACCCCCTGCTCCTCATCTACGCCCAACACCTGGCTGCTCCTGGAGTCACAGAAGGCAGCTGGGAAAGCCCGTGGGAAGGACACAGAACAAAAATAAACTGATTTTCATCTCTCCATTATATAAAGGCCAGCAGGAGAGAGTGCTTCAGCCCCGGGAGCAGAGATGTCAGGATGAAGGAGCGGTCATGGGCACATAGCTCTGGAGAGCCAGATCACAGTCTGAAATTCAGAGGAAGGTTTTACCCTGCATGGGTGGGGAGCACAAGTGAGAGGCAGACGGGTGGACGGCTGGACCTTCCCTGCAGAAAGTCTCTTCGGGGCCCCAGCGCGCGGCGGCACTGGCCAGCAGAGGCCACGTGTCTACCTGACTAAAAGTGCAGGCGCTACGCGGTCTAGTCCCCTTCTTACCAGTTTGCTGGGGAAAGTGCAGGGAGCTGGGTGGGCAGGGGTGGCGACGACCGAGGTCTGCGCCCCACGGGACCGCTGACCCGGGCTCGGGACAGAGGCCGCCCCCGGCTCTCGCGGGCTGCCGACGTGCAGCCGTTTGCTCCAAGCGCCTTACTCCCTGGGCTGTCGAGAAGCACAGGCAGACAAGACCACACGAAACACTTTCAGATACGCCAACGGTTCTGCGGAGGGCAACCCAGGTCTGACGGTCCACGTCCCGCCTCTCCAGTGGCCTGAGCGTGCCAGCGAGGTGCCTGGGTCTGATCCTGAGGCCCACTCAGAGCCGGTCGGCCCCGCCCTGTGGCCATTCTGTGGGACACAGATCGCCAGCCTCGAGCGCCTCAGCCTCAGCTCCATCCCGGGACCTCTCAAGGCAACGGCTCCCCGTTAATGGGCTCCCCTGACCCACATCTCGGTCCAGACGATCCGACAGCAGAGCAGGGGCCGTCCAATGGCCACCAACCTGGCTGCCCTGTGGGGAGTCAGCCCCTTCACAGCGGAAGCAGCTGGAAGGGGAGAGGTGGAGCCCCACAAAGGGCAGAGCTGGGACCGGGATGCGAGGTTGCTGGGGCCCCGGGCCTCCCACCAGTCAGCTCAGGGTGGCCTTGGTGGCGGGGTCAGGCCCTCTGCACAAAAGTCTGAGCTCTGAAGGGAAGACGTGGTCTGGGTTAAAACCCTCTCCTGGGGAGCCCGGGTGGCTCAGTCAGTTAAGCATCTGACTCTTGATTTCGGCTCAGGTCACGATCTCAGGGTCGTGGGATCGAGCCCCTATGCTGGGCTCCACACTCAGCACGGAGTCAGCTTGAGATTCTCCCTCTCCCTCTGCCCCTCCCCCACTTGAATGCTCCCCTTCTCTCTCTCTCAAATAACAAATAAAATCTTAACAAAAAAAACAACACTCTTCTGCAGCCATCAGGCCTTTGCCGAGCAGCCCAGGCCGCGGACTCACCAGTTGCACCTGACTAGCTTTATTTCATGCCCTGAATGAAGCACCACCCTCCTCCTCACCTCAGGGCCTTTGCACATGCCTGGAGCAGCTCCTCCTGGTTCCTAGCTGACCCCCAGTCACCCCAGCTTCAAAACCTCATCTCTGGAATGCATCCTGTCTCCTGTCGTAGGTTCTCGGGGTATGTGACACTGTCCATTGTAACACAACAGAGCATTTTTAAAAGCTCCTTGTGTCAGTTATTTCTCCAGCAGACTCTAAGCTCAGAACAGCTGAGGACTAGGTTCTTTCGTCCCACTCCATCCTTAGAGCACCTCAAGGAGCCGGGAGTACAGAAAATGTCATTTCTGCATAATCCTAAATCATAACCCCTAGAAAAGCGGTGTAAACAAAAGTAACACACACACGGGGCTCCCCTGTGGACACGGCGGATGGAACACATGTTGTCTGTCCTTGCTCCCTACCGCAACCGCCATGGGGGACAAGTCGGGTGGGCAAGATCTCCGCAGACGGAACACAGACAGAGGAACGCAGCTAGGCAGACCTGGGGGAGCGGGGCCTCACTGCCTCGGGTGGTGGGGAGGCCGACTGGAGCCGAGGCACATGTCTCCTTCCTGTCCCCCAGGTGATGGCCTCGCCCCTCAGGGCTGCTGAGGCAAATGCTGATACCTGCCCCCCCACCCCCGCCCCTCGCGGCCAGGCCCACGCCCAGGGGAAGGGCTGGAGGGCCGCGGCCCCCATGCCATCAGCTTGCTTCCTGAGAAGCCAAGCAGTAAGGTGTGGTCTGGGACCCACATCTGCAGTCCACACCTGCGCAGGGAGGTGGGCGGGAGCACGGGCTCAGCGGGAAGAAGTCAAACTGCGCCAGTGACCCAGTGGGGCCTGAAGCTGCCTTCACACCCGCCCGCACTCAGGCTCCCTGGAAGGGGGCTGGGGCCATGCGTCCCCGCGTCCAACAGACCAGCCCCAGGGGGGAGGCCCACCGGCCGGCCGCCTGCCTGGGTGTGGACAGGGGCGCTGGGGAGGGCAGTGGAGAGGAGGTGTGAAGGGCCGGGCCCAGGGCAGGGTGCACAGGGCAGGGAAGCTGGCGGGGGACCAGGGACCGGGGGCCAGGCTGCTGCTGGCCAAGCCATCAAAGGCAGGCAGGCCTGGCTCCTGCAGGGGCACTTTGTTTAGGAGCTGGAAGTAGCATTTGAAATTTCCCTTTGGGGACCCAGGACAAAGTCATTTTTCTTTCTGAAAAGTGAATAAAAACACTTAGCCAATGCTAAGATTCTCAGGCTTAAACAACAACAAACAGCACTCATATTTCACCATTAGCAACAGAAGCCCTCTGAGCCCAGGCTGCGCCAGGCAGTGGTTTCTAAACCCGGCGCACGTCAGGGCCGCTCTGAGGGCAGCGTGGGAAAGGCAGTGAGGGAGGCTTTGAGACCGGCCCGCCTGGAGGGAGGCGGCGGGGTGAGGCCCGGGGGCCAGGGCAGGCTGGTGTGTCCCCCACTTTTCCAAGAGGCTGGACAACCGGCTTCCTGCTCAGCCACAGGCCATGAAGCTGGCGTGTGTGCCCTGGACCGCGGACACTGTGCCCCTCATCCCTGGGCATCCCCGGCACCGCGCTCTATAGCCTGGAGGGGTCTACGGGGCCGGGATGGCAGCTGGCGCGCCCTCGGGGTCCACGCCACACAGGAGCACAGCAGTGGATGGCGACGGCAGGCTGACGATCACCTACCCCCCCGCCCCCACGCTCACTGAGCTCCGATGCGGGGCCTGTCTCCTCGGCCTGCCTGGCTCCCCGGTGGGGAGGCTAAGGCCCAGAAAAGGGGTGGGCCCGCTGTGCACCCAGCAGTGCTGGCCGCGGCTGACCTGTCCGCCATCTCGGGCCAAACTAAATGGTCCGGTGCCCGGGCAAGGCCCTGCAGGGCAAGAGGGTCAGGACAGACAGCACACAGCCACGCCAATGGGCCGCCGGGACACCGGCAGCTGGGCCAGATGTTCTAGAAGGCCAGCTGGTGCTCTGGCCACCCTTGGCCCATGGCTCTCGAGTCCTCCCAAGGTCCAGGAGGCATAACCGGCCTCAGTCTTGGCAGTGGGCATGAGGCAAGGGCAGTGCCGTCCTCTGCTATGAACAGGCTCTGCGAGAGCCGTGGTCTGGGGGGTCAAGGTCCTGAGTTGGGTGTTTGCTTCCTCGGGTTCAGGAAGCTGGTGACGGAGCTGAGGGAAACGCCCGCTCGGTGTCGGCAGGACACACGGGGCGGGGAGGGGTCCAGCGGTCGCGCCGTGGGAACCAAGCCGTGGCACCACATCACGAGGCCACACGGGAGCAGCTGTTTGAGGTGGATGTGCTGGGTCTGGAGAAGCTGGGGCACCAAATGCGTCCCTACATATCTGAAGGGCACGTGGATGAAAGCAAACGTGTTCTGCGTTGGTCCCTGCAGCTGAACAAAGACCAGGGAGGGGACCGCCTCTGTAAGGAGGTGCGTCCCGGGGACAGCTGAGTGTCAGTGCGACGCAGGGGCCTGACCTCAGCTTGCGCCCATGCACCTTGAGAGGCTAGCCACCCCAGGGTGGTGCAGCAGGTGCCCGGTCTACACTCCCCACCACACGGACCAGGCCGGGGGCCTAGGAGCCTGGCTGGGCCTGAGGTGTCTCCGTGGGAAGTGCCCCTGGGCCTGGGCCTCCCCGGCAGGTGCGTGACAAAGGGGGTGCGGGGGGTGGTGGTGGCTCTGCTCGGGGCCAAATTACTCATGGCTCGTAACTCCTAATTATTTCACTTTTACATTTTTAAATATTTAATAATTAAGCATCAAATATTTACGCAATTTTACTAGGAACCATGGGAGCGGACACCACAGGGGCTGTGACTGTGGGTCTGGGTCCTGGGCCTGGCCGACC
>NW_023270763.1:1378869-1434349 GCF_011800145.1 Mirounga leonina
AGCAGCGGGGAGGAGGCAGGCCTGCCGGCTGGACCGCACCCCCAGGCAGACCCTCTGTGGGCGCCGAGCCCCTGGGACGTGTTTGCAAGGGCCGCAGGGCTGCCACGCCAACGCAGCAAGGCTTTCCTCTGATGGGCTCCTTTTGGAGGCTGCCTTCCCGTCCCAAATCCAAATCCCAGGAGCGGGGCCGGGAGGCAGCCTGCAGAGGCGTCCAGGCACCCACCCCCCTTCCCTGCACAGCACTCAGGGAGGCCCTCCCACGGAAGGCCGCAGCAGACTCCGCTGACCCCCACTGCGGGCCTCGGGGACCGGCGGACGGGCCCCTGCCACCCACTAGACACAGCCTTTCGCATCCCTAGGGAACGGTTCGGTTGAGCCGCCTGCAGCTGGAGGGCCCCTGGGACAAGGTCTCTCCATTATGAGCCCATGTTCCCCTGCTGGGCCGGAAATTGCACATTTTACACAAGAGAGGAGACATTCGCCCTGCAATTATATGCAGATGAGCAGCGCGTGTGCCCACCGCCGGCTGCCTGGCACACGCCCGCCCGGGGTAAGCTCGGTGCCAGCCTCCTAACAGGGGCATCTCTGTGTGATCAATGCTCACTCCACAGGCAGCTCGTCACCTTGCACAAAAATGATCTGAAAAGACACCAGCAATTACAGCCCACCAGATTACGGGGTGAGAGAGTCCCGGGGTGACAGGCGGGAGCTCATGTGACATCATATTCCTGGGGAGGCTCCCTCCCCCACCACGGAGAACAGAGAACAGTCGAAGCCCCGGAGGATGCCCCCCCCCCCCCCCGCCCCACCGGGCGCCAGGCTCCCCACCCTGCTGCCTCTTTCGGGAGTGGAGGACCAGCTGAGCCTTGGTGGAAGGCCACGGCCGGCCCCTCGTCCGGGCAGCTGACAGATGTGGGGTCAGGCCCAGAGAAGGTCAGTGCCTTGTTCACTGTCACCCGGCCAGGGAGCAGAGAAGCCGGACATTCCCGCCAGGACTTCGGGGCGGGATGGATCCCCCGCAGCCCACCAGGCAGCGCCAGTGCTGCCAGGAGGAACCAGCCCTGGACACGATGTGCCACCTCAGGTACAAAGTCCGGCCTCAGTTGCTCGTTCGAGCCCACCCAGCCATGCCACCCGCAGGGGCTCCTCCGGGATCCCAGCGCCCCAGTGTCCCTGCACAAGCTCACAATCCTCCGACTTGGTTTCACTAGCTTGGTGGTTTAGGGTACATTTCTTCCCGACTAAAGCGCACACCCCATCAGGGCAGGGTCCTGGGCTCCACGAGGGCCAGGAAATGCGCACCCCGTGGAGGCCTCCCGCCCTGCACACCTGCCAGCTCATCTTACGCTACGTGAACACCCAGGAGCGTCACCGAGCCTCCGTTCCAGGCATGGGGACCCGGGGGTCAGACCGTTGGAAGCAAACTGCCTGAGGCTTCACTCATACACGCACGCTCACACACGCACACTCATGCGTGCACGTACGTGCGCTCACACACACCCGCTGGAGCCAGAAACCATCCAGGCGAGAGACGCACACAACAGGCACACCCCTCACAAAGCCCTTGAGACGTAAACCAGAGGACACCACTGCTTAACAAGTTTCTGGCAACCTCTTTCCACACGTGCCCAGGCAGGTGACCTGCTGGGCTCACAGAGCAGTGGCGGCCTGGGGCCACCAGGCGGGAGGGCCCGCGGGAGGAGGCGAGAGGCCAGCAGCTGCGGCAGGCTCGCTCCTACTCTGTTCTGCACGGCATGTGCGTTATTAATTTCCAACAGCGGGCTCCCGGCAGCCGAGTCCCTGGAAGGTGCGCTTCCTCTCGGAAGAGGGAAGAGCCTCCCAGAGCTCATCTTTTATTGACGAGTCATTTTCGAGTCAATCTGTCTGCTTTGGGCAGGACAAGATCTTAAATCTTTCTTTCTCTCCCTGCTTTTGAGATGTGGCAGTCTATTAAAACCTGCTAACGCACGCAGCCAGGCAGATGAAGGAAGAGGATGGAGAACCGGCTCAGCGGCTGCAGCTGCTCACAGACCGAAGGCTCTGGAGGAGGGAAGGCTGGGGAGACAGATGGTGGGCAAGGGGGCAGCGAGTTAGCCCTCTGGCGATCCAGAGGGGCGAGGACACAGGCTGCCCTCAGGGCCGGGCTCCCCGGAAGGTGGGGCGTGGGGTGAGGAGTGTGCCAGACGTGCAGCCCGAGAGGGAAGCAGAACTCTCGGGCAGCAGGCACCTCGCGCTCAGGGACAGACGGCAGCCCTGGAGTCTAGGGGCCTGCCTCGGGGGTCAGCGTGCCGGGGGGCTCACCGCAGAGCCAGGCTGCTCCTCCCAGTGCCCACGACCCCGTCCGAGACGCGCAGCTGCCCGTGTGCGGGCCGAGCGGCCTCTGCGACGGAGCTGCCGAGCACCAGGTGAGGCTCAGGGCGGTGAAGGGACCTGGCGGAGCGTACGTGGCGGGCAGAGAAGCTGCCAGGACCAGAGTCCAGCCCGGCTCAACTCTGCTGGGCGCGGCGGGAAGCAGGGCTCTCCCGGACAACAGCCGTGGCGCACAGTGCGCTCCCAGCGTGGGAACTCGGAACGAGTGCCCACCCTTCCCCGGGTCCGGCTGCAGGAGCCCCTCCTGCCCGTCCCGCTGGCCTCTGCCTCCAGCCCGCCCCAGCCTGATCGCGCGGGACTACAATACGCACCAGCCTTAGACACCACGACGGGCAAGCAGAGACACTCCCGGGGCCCCAGAGCAGGCTGGCCCCCCACACCGTCCACCTGGAGGTCCGCGGCCTCTGTCCAGGGCCCCCAGCAGGCTGCTGACGCCTGTACGCCCCTGAGTCCTAACGACCTTGTGAAGTCAGAGAGAGGACGTTTTCCCGAAGGTCAACAGGTGAGTGACCAAGACAGAGACCGTGGGGAGGTGTCAGCGCCCGATGCCCAGAACCAGGACTGTCTGCTTGTCGGAGGAGAGCCAGAAGAGGGCTCTGCAGGCGGGAGTGAATTAAGGAGGTGGAGATGGTCCAGGGGCCCAGGGTCCTCATGCAGCTTCTACGAGGAGAGGAGGTAGGAGGGTGCAGGTCTGAAGAGGACACCACTGGCATGGGGCTCAGAGAGGGGCTGAGGGCCACGGAAAGCAGCCGCCTCCAGCAGCCAGAAACAGCAATGGAACAGGACCCCCAGAGCCTCAGGGGACGCAGTCCTGCCAACACCTTGCTGTCAGCCTCCTGATGTTAGACTTCTGACCCCCAGCGCTGCCTGATGAGACCTCTGTGGGAGCAGGTGACCACCACGGTGGCCGTGGGCACCTGGGGGTGTGGGTGGCCGCCACAGAGGACTGTCTGAGTACGATCTCCCTGCCCCTCAACAGCAGCGGCAGGACCGAGCCCTCACAGTGAGCAGCCCCAGGGACAGGGACTTTAGAAGGGCTGGTGAATTACCCAACGAGGATGTGACAAGAGTAAACTGCATGCCTGGCATCATTCTAGGCTGAGGGCACACAGCGTGGACACACATAAAAATCCCAGGTCTAAGGCAGTTACGTTCCCATACGGGACAGAGATAAAAACACACATCAGCAGGGCGGGGTGGTCTCCAGAGCTTGTAAGCACCATGGAGCACCAGAAGGCAGGGCTGGGAGGGGGGCTGCAGAGTGGCCCTGGTCACAGCAGACCTCCAGGGAGCCAGGGCACAAGCCGAGCACAAGGCAGGCAGGAGGTGGCCCGTGCAAAGGGCCTGAGGCAGGAGGCAGCTTGGACCATTCAGAGAAGCAGGGACGACGCCGGCAAGCCAATGCAGAAATGGACACGGGAATGCAAACGGTAAGGTTGGGCGGGGGTCATCCAGACCATGGAGACTGGCCCGCAGTCCGCGTGCTGCCCCTCCACTTTGGCAAACGGCCTGTGAGAAGAGGTCCTGTCTGCGCAGGCTGAAAGAAACCCAAAGAGGGTTTTCTCGCTTTCATAAAAAAGGCGAGAAGCCCGAGTGGTGTTTGTGTTCGTTGTGCAGCAAGCCCTCAGGGGCAGCGTGCACCACCAGCGCAGGCTGCCCCCCAGCTCCTTCCCCAGGAGCCATGCGCAGCCCCCCAGCGTCCAGCCGCCAGCGCTCTGAGCCACGGCCGTGAGCATCTGCGCTTCTCCCGGTGGATTTCCTGCAGCCCTTAGCAAGGTGGGTCGGAGACAGGTGGTGTCTTGGGAACGACTGGACCTCTGAATAGGAACAAATGAATGCTGAACCCTCCTTCACATCACATACAAAGGTTAGTTTGATACAGACCACGGGTCTAAAAACTTCTAGAAGAAACTGGGAGATGGCAACGCCGGGGCAAGCCAAGATTTCTTAGACAAAGAACTAAGCACAGAAGGAAAAACGAGTAGATTCGACTTCATCAAAATTTAAAACTTTCGCTTACTGAAAGGCAGCATGAAGAAAATGATCACGAGAAAACAAATACTCTAAAACCGGGCTGAAGACTAACAGAGACGCTTTACTGGAGCAGACGTGCAAACGGCTCATGAGCTGTGGGAACGTGCCTGATGCTGCTCGCCGTCAGGGAGACCCAACCCCAGCAGACGGCCGCGCCCCGGAGGCCAGGGAATCAGCAGCACCAGGGGCACGCGGGGCCCTGACAGGGACCCTGAGATGCCGCCGCCGCTCTGGAAAACAACTTGGCAGCTGCTTAAAGGTCAAACGTAACCCAGCCCCCATCACACCCCAAGAACCAGAAACCCCGATTCCACTCCCACCCCGTGCAAGGCTATGCGCACACAGAGCCTCATGGTGCCACGTCCTCAGCAGCAACATTCCTATGAGCCAAGAAGCGTCTGTCCCCTCAGCGTCTGCCAGCCGACGAAAGCCTAAACAAAGCGAGGTCCGACCATGAACGCTACTCGGTGACACACACGACGAGGTGCATGGACCTCAAACACGTTCCTGCAAGTGGCAGGAGGGAGACGTCACCAGAGGCAGGACGCGGGCTCCGGCCCCACGGCCGAGCACTGCAGCGGACCCGGGCCCTCAGTGGGCAGCAGGGACCCTTCGGGGGTCCTGCCACCTCAGGATGCAAGATCCATTGGATCACAACCATCCGTGCCACACTCAATTCACCAGGCTTCGTGTTTGGTTTTACTCCTTGGGGTTTTATACCCAGAGAGTCGTCTGCAGAGGAACACTTCTGCTCCCTCCCCTCGCGTCCCTATGCCTGCTCTTCCCTGGCGACCCAGACCGGGACTTCCTCCATGCTTACTCAGGGCGCTAGAACCACCTCTGCCTTATTTCTGGTCTTGGGGAAGCACAGATTGGTGTGGGGGTGCTCGCAGACGCTCTTTGTCAGGCTGAGGGAGCCCCCTCTTCATTTAGTTTGCTGAGTTTTCCTAGGTGTTGAGTTTTGTCAAATTACTCCATCAGTTGATTAGATCACATTGATGCGGTGGATGACATCAATGGATATTTGAATCCTGGAATACAAAAATAAATGCCTATAGGTCCTATTTTCTGTCCTGTCACTGGTTTTCAAATTAGGATAATATTTGCTTCATAAAATGAGTTCGAAAGCGCTCCCTCTTCACTTTTCTTGAAGAGCTTGTACAGAGCTGGTGTTAATTGTTCTTCATTTGGTATAATTCACCAGTGAAAGCACCCGGCCTGGCGAGGTCTTTTTTGGAAGCTTCCTGATTATAGCTCCAACTCCTGCAACAATCATGGGACTGTTGGGGCTACCTCCTTCACACTGGGTGGGCTTTACAGTTTGAGTTTGCCAAGGTTGGTTGCTGTTGCTTATTTGGGTCCTGCCCCGGACGACAGGCACTGAAGCCCGGGCTGGATGCAGTGAGCGAGCACTGGGTGCAGAGTTGAGAGAAGGAGGTAGGAGAAATCCCTCTTTCTTCCTCTTCTCATCCCCTTCTCCTCCAGGTCCTTGGCAACCCCGTGGAGGGGCAGGTGCAGCTGGCTGGGCACCTAGCCCTCCAGAGCCGTGACCTCAGGACGCTGGGGTGAATCGCAGCTGCTATCCCAGCTGCACCCCATGGCGCTGGCCTTCATGCTGACGCAGCTGGGGAATACACAGAGCAGAGCAAGGAAAGTGAAGCCCTGGGTTTCTGGCCCAGAGCCTCAGGGAAGCAGAAACTGGGGGGGATCAGGAGAGGGGACTCTGGGGGGCATGCCTGGCACCCATATGGGCCGGGGAGACTGGTGCGGGTCCTGAAACTGAGCGGGTGTGGAAGCACAGCTCAGAGGGCACGGGGACTGTCCCCTCAGTCTGCCTGCTGAAACCAACCGACCAGGATTAACATTCTCCACAGGACAGCAAAAAGACTGAGAATCTCCCAACACGGCATTCAAAACCTACAGAGAACATCCAAAATTAAGCAGCATCTGAAAAACCAAGAAAATACTAACCTGCTAGGAAACAACACAGCCAACAGGTGCTGACCCAGGATGACAGAGATGGTAGAACCACCAAGCAAGACTCCACAGATGCCCCACACAGACTTCGTGTGTCATCGTCCACCCGGAAACAGTATTTACCACTGAAACCGGCTGCAGAGAGCATATCGAGTGTACAGGTCCCCTGTCCCCAGATGCTGCCGCTCTCCTGTCCCCCACTTTTAACTTACAAACACCGTTATCCGCGATCTGAGTTTCTGACGCTCTAGGTCTCTTACACTGAGGGCAGGTTATCCGGATGACTGTAGATGAGTCATCAGAAGCCATGGAGACCAGAGGTAGAGAAGCGATGTCGATTTCCATAATGCTGATAGAACCCCTAACCCAGAATTAGCAGGCGCGTCCTTCAGGAGTGAAGGCAAGATGGGGTCACCACGTGGGGGGAACCCCGAGAACCTGATACCAGCACGTGTCCTCTGAAAGAAACACCTGGGGAGCAGATAAAAGGGGTAAACCTGGAATTTCAGGAATGAAGACAAAGCCACAGGAATTCTAAATGTCTAGGTAAAAATCCTGAACTGTTTTTTTCCTCTTTTGCTCTTTAAAATACGTACGACAGTTCAAAGGAAAAACTGTAACATTTCCTGGCAGGTTCTCGGCGTATGTGCAGGAAATGACCTGCGAGCACCACCAAACGGGGGGCCGGTGGGCGGAAAGCCTGTCACAGTAAGACCTTGACATTCCAACAGGTAAAATAGCAGATGTAAGGGCACTGTGAGAAGTAAGCATGTGTGCTGTAATCAATCCCTAGAAAAGTCACTTTAAAAAGTGTCCGAAGAGATACAATGCATTAAAAAACCCTAAGATATATCAAAATGGGATACTAAAAAATGTTCAAAGAATCTGGAAATAGGTAGAAATAGGAAAACAGGAATAAAACACAGAGAGCAAGCAAAACTAATCATAAATGGCAGGCCTAACTCCAAACGTATTAAAATACTACATTAAATATAAATGGTGTAAACACACTGATTAACAGACAGAATACACCTTCTTACTGGGTGCACACGGAACATTTACTAAGATCGCTCAGTACTGGCCATCAGAAAAATCCTGAATTAAAAAACAAATTATACAAAGTGTGTTCCCTAAATGTAATGGAATTAAACCAGAAATCAATAACAGAAAGCCACCTGGAAAATCCCCAGACATTTTGAAATTAAAAACACACTTCTAAATAATGTATGAATCACAGAGAACATCTTAAAGGAAATTTGAAAAATTTCTGAACTGAACACAAATGAAACTCCAACATACTAAAATTTGTGGATGCAGCTAAAGCAGTACTCAGATTGAAATTTATAGCATTAAATGCTTATTTTAGAAAACAAAAAAAGATCTCAAATGAGCAATTTCACTTTCCAGCTTAAGAAACCAAACAAAGGGGCACCTGGGTGGCTCAGTCGTTAAGCGTCTGCCTTCGGCTCAGGTCATGATCCCAGGGTCCTGGGATCGAGCCCCGAATCGAATCGGGCTCCCTGCTCAGCGGGAAGCCTGCTTCTCCCTCTCCCACTCCCCCTGCTTGTGTTCCCTCTCTCGCTGTGTCTCTCTCTGTCAAATAAATAAATGAAATCTTAAAAAAAAAAAAAAAAGAAAGAAAGAAACCAAACAAAGAACACGAGGAAGTCAGAGCAAGCAGACCAAAGGAAGTAACAAGGAAATGAGCAAAAAAATCGGTAAAACTGAAAACAGAGTAACAATACTGAAAAATCAATGAAACTGAAAGCGAGGTCTTTGAAAGACTGATCAAATGCGCAAATCTTCATCAAAGCTGACAAAGGAAAAAAAAAGGCAAAGACACAAATTACCAAAATCAGGAAGGAAAGAGAGGGTAATTGCTACAGACTCAGTGAGATGATGAAATTAGTAAAAGAACCCACTCCCCCTGCTTGTGTTCCCTCTCTCGCTGTCTCTGTTGAATAAATAAATAAAATCTTTAAAAATAATAATAATAATAAAATTAGTAAAAGAATAGTACAAACAATTCCTGTGGTAAATTTCACAACTTAGACATAAAGGACCAATTCCTACAAAAACCCACAAACTACCACAACTGACCCAAGAAAAACCAGATAAGCCGATATTCCCGTGGTCTTAGCGCATGTGGCCTGCTGTCCCAGAACACTGCAGACAGCGTTGGCTTATCAACACGAGCTTGTACTCCTCGCGGTTCTGGAGGCCGGGGAGTCTGAGATGAAGGCGCCGGCAGACCTGGGGTCTGCGCGGGTCCAGTTACCAGCTCACAGACAGCATCTTCTGTGTCCTCACGTGGTGGAAGGAGCGCGGGAGCGCTCTGGGTCTCTCTTCTGAGGGCAGCGGTCCCATTCATGGGGGCCCCACCCTTCCTTATGACCTCACCACCTCCCAAGGCCCCACCTCCTAACACCATCACACTGGGGAAGAGGCTCTCAACGTACAGACTGTGTGTGGCCCCTCTAACTATGAGAAACCCTCAGCGACCCAAATCTACAGGTGCAGATGGTGTCCAGCAGGTGTCTGTAAAACAGCCGGAGAGGAGGGAATGCCAATTTGACACCGTCTCCTCCAGAAAACAGAAGAGGAAGGAGCATTTTCTGACCCATTTCATTCATTATGCTGATAATCAAACTAGACAAGGGTCGGACAAGACAACCACAGACCAGGAGGAACGACGACACAAACATTATTGGCGAAATATTGGCAAGTTGGATCCGGCAACATGCAGTGGGCGAACGTACCACCACCAGGAGGACTTTAGCCTGGAATCCAAGTCGAAACACTTCACGAGTAAAATCCTGCACACTGGCCTCTTATCCTGTCGACGGAGACACAAAATTCAGCACCCAACACGATAAGCCCCCTCAGCAAGCTCAGAGGGGCTTCCTCAACTGGACAAAGGGCATCTACACACAGCCCGCAGCTCAGAGCAGTGCCGGGCTCACCGCCACTCCGCCGCGCACTCTCGAGCCAGGCAGGAGAGCAAGAACAGGGAACGCGGGCGCCCAGGCTTTACGGGAAAATATACAGCAGTCCCTCTTCACAAATGGCACGACTGCAAAGAATAAAACGAACAAAATCCAAACAAGACCTTCCTGAGACTGGTACGTGAGTTCTGTGAGGTCACAGGACACAAGACCAACCGTACTTCTAGACACAAAGATCACACACACACACACACAGTAACTCCAAGAATTTAAAACAAGGAAACGCTTCGGGACATTTCTAACAAAGCACTTCGTGGGTGTGTGTGCAGAGAGAATTAGGAACCACTGATGAGGGAAATCCAAGGAAGCCTGAGTCAGTGGAGACACATCATGTTCTGGGTGGACAGACTCACCACCTAGAAGTACGATTCTCCCCAAGCTCATCTGCAGATTTAATGGGATGCCCGTGAAAGTGTCAGCAGGATTTCTGTAGATACAGACAAGCTGACTCGCACGTTCGTGTGGAGAGGCAGCGGGAAGGGGACGGGCCAGGCGCTCGTGAAGAGGAGGCACCGAGTCCGAGGACTTGCGGTACCGATGATGAGTGTCCGGCTATGGCCACCAGTTGGGGTGGTGGCAGCGAAGAGACAGACACGTAGGTCAGAGGGACAGAAGATGGGGTGCACATAACTCAGCGAGCGGAAGGACCACAGAGCAAGGGTAATTCAGTGGAAGCACAACACGCTTTTCCACAGCTGACGCTGGAACAACTGGACGTCACGTGAACCCCTCTAGAAAATCACCTCAACCTAAACCTCACATCGTATGCAAAACTCAACTCTACACGGATCACAGATTTAACTGTAAGACTGAAAAACTCTTGGTAGAAAACTAAGAAAAAAGTGTCTTGACCTTGGGTCAGGCAGGGTTCTCAGATGAGACTCCTGTAAAAGGAAAATTCACTGTCCGAGAGCAAATGAAACATGTTTGCTCTGAGAAGACGCTGCTAGAAAATGAAACTCCCTGAACTTGATACAAAGAAAAGCACCCAATAAAGGGGGAAACTGGAACAGAGACCTACCCCAGAGGACGCAGGGATGGCCCAAGGCGCTGCAGGCGCCCATCCTCAGACACCAGGGACGGGCCAGGTAGGACACGATGCGCTGCACACAACACGCACATGCGTGCACACGTATGCACACGCGTGCACACGCACACACACGAGAGAACCGCCCCTGTAGCATCAGCACCCGCGGGGAAACAGCCACGGGCCACGCGCGGACACTGTGGGACGCGGCCAGTTTTCAGGAAGCCAACCACGCGCTGACCAGGGACCCAGCCGTCCCCACCAAGAACAGGCCCCGAGAAAACGGGCTAACGCTCCCAAAGCACTGTGTCTGGCAGTTTGATACCTGGGTGTGTCCGACCCCATTCTGGAAGCTCGGGTTCGATGTCTGCTCTGTTTTAAAGCCTCCGTGGTGCTTTTCAGATCCGCCCCACGTGTGCGCCACGCAGGCACCGGCCAGTGGCTTCAGAGACCCAGGCCACCCCTCCCTTCCCACCTGCTGCCAGGCCTCGGGGGTGAAGGCTGTTCTGCAGGGCGGGTGGGTCAGGAGAGCCCGAGGCCAGGACCCTCCTGCAGCTCCCAGGGCCCGCCCCTGGGGGACAACGGGAGAGCTCATCTGGGGTGGGGGTGGGAGGTGGCTGGAGACACCCTACGTGGCTCCCTGGATTCTCTGGCTCATCGGTCTTCTTTCCCCACCCAGACCGTGCATTCCTTGCTGGCAGCCCTCACTGCGCCCCACACAGGGCTGGGCACATGTGGTGAGGGTGGGGGACAAGCTCGGAGGACCCCTGCCTGGAAGAGTAGCGCTTCTCCCCTCCTACTCAGCCCACAAAGCCCAGCCGAAGCCCGCTGCCCTGGCCCGGGGAAGCTGCCCAGCCGCTGCAGTCTGCCCCTCCCCTGGCCCTCTGCACCCAGGGCCTGCTCTGAGGCCCCTGATGCCCACGGCTCTCCCCTCACTCTGTTTTAAGGGCAGGGACAGGCCCCGCTGACACCTGTGGGTCGAGCAGGTGGCGGGCGGCCAGTGCTGCTGGCTAATGGGACTGTGTGCCCCTGCCACGGGGGGCCACGGTGCGTCCACCCCATCTCCGCCGTGGCAGCACCCTACCCTCACCTACGTGCGAGCCAGCGGAAGTCTCTTGCCGAGGGCACGGGGACGGCAGACATTCAGATGGCCTGTGCCTTGTGGAGCCACCCCAGAACGCTAGCACCTAGACGGCACCTCTTGGACTCACGACCCGTGGCCCTCCGGCCCCCCGGCTCCCCGCCAGCTGAACTGGCGCTGGCCACGGCATGGACGAGCTGCCTCATAAGCCAGCAGAGAGGACAGAGCGGCTGAGGGAAGAAGCAAGCTGCTCTTTGTGCCCAGGCAGAGCAGGGGGGTCCCAGGGAGGAGCCCTGGACCCCACCACCCTCCCCCACGCAGGGACACCTTGGGATCAGCTGCACCCACACAGCCAGGCAGTGACAAACTTGATCGCCTTCACTGTGTTGCTGACAAGATTCGGTTATTTTAATATTAATGCGTTACCTAATTAAGCTGCAATTAATAATCTCCCTGGCCTAGCCTGCGTACCGCAGGGGGCCCTGTGAGGAGCCAAGAGCCAGCTGGGGGAGGCTGAGGATTTAGGTTCCTGCCGACCCAGGAGGCTGGGCCCTTGCTACGGGTTGTTCAGCAATTCCTTTGTCAAAGATCCACCAGAACCTCAGACCAGCTCTCCCCCGAACTCTGAGGGCACGGTTAGGGAGGGCGGGTGGCTGCGGCCCCTCCCCCGTCCCGGCTAGCCCTACGGGTCCTTCTCCTGTTCAGCAAAGCTGCGCTCCTCAGGAGGCCAGGCCCCCGCCGCTAGTCCAGCCGCCTGCCACGGCACACCTGCTCCACCTGAGAGCCATCCCCCCCGCACTGAACTCGGGGGCCGCTCTGCAAGGCCAGCTCGGAGGCGGTGTCCCGTGCACAGCAGGAGGGAACCCGTCTGGACCGTCAGCACCCTTTACGTCCTCTGTCAGGGAACTGGTTACGTTCCTACGAGGTCCGTTGGTCTGTGCTAACCTGGGGTGCCCGAGGGCGGGGGCCCGTGTGTGTTTTCTGCCTCATCTCTGGCCTTCAGCGGGTGCCCACCGCCCTCTGCCCTCTCCCAGGACACGATGCCCTGAGTTGCCTGCGTCAGAACCCCACGCTGTCCTGACTGCAGCCACACGAGAGGGGCCGGGCAGGAGACCAGGACTCTCTCCCCCACACTTTCTGCTTCCCCTGCAGCTGGTGACGGTCCTGCTTTTCCAGTGGCTGTTTTCCGGGTACTCGTGACCGACTCGACAAACCTCCCTACCGGGTGTCCACGTTGGAGCACCCTGACCGTGCGGTGGGAACCACGGGCCGGGAGTCCGGCACACAGGTAAGGGAAGCTCTGGTCCAGAGCGTCTCTCAAGACACTGGACACCTTACATTCTGCAACCTCATCTGTCTGAAGTGGTTCCAGAGCCTTCTGGCCAGTCTCAACCTGAGCTCCGGCTGCCCCTGGGGCGGCTGTCCTGGGTCCTCCTCATCTCTCCAGGGCTGGCGCTCGGGCCTCCCGTATCTGTGTTGCTCCCTGGCTCCTGCTCTCCTTTCATGGGTACGCATCCTCCACAGGCCTCGTGGGAGCGGGAACGGCGAGGTAGGGTTTTCCAGACGTTGAACATCGGAATCGGAACTGAATTCCTCCCTGACAGACCTGAGCGCGGGGCTGGCCGTGAGCCCCGTCCAGTCCCTCAGGCACCGGAGCCCCGCCCCTGGAGGCTTTCTCGCCCCCTGGGCCGCAGTTGGGAATGGAGCGGCCCGTTTTCTCCCTCCCCGGGAGGCAACAGGTCCCCCCGTCCCTGCGTTCAGAAGTCCCAGGACGGCGCGTCCCAGTGTGGGGCGCCTCTCTCCGGCCAGCCGTGCTTCCCGGGGTCCCCGCCTCTCCTGGAGCCACCAGACAAGCCGCGGAGACCCCACACCCCTCCCACCTTCATCCGGCCTCTGCTCTCCTGTTCACACAACCTCCCCCAATTTCCTAAGTCTTCTGTTTAGATTTTCATTTCACTTTCGGTGTTTTTAACTTCCAGAACTGCACGTGTATCCTCTTTGAAAACACTTTTCAAAGTAAAGCAACACATTCTTCTCCTTCTCTGAAGGTGTCCCAATCCCTCGAGGGCTTTCTCTTCCCACTTGTGTTGTTCTCGCCCTCAGGGCCGACAGTCCTGGGCCCCTGCTCACAGTGAGCAGAGGGCTCTGCGGGTCCTGCCGGGGACAGGCCTGGTCTGCCAGGGCCTCTAATGTCAGGTCCCGCACCAGGAGCCCGTCCGGAGGGTGTTGTGGTGGGCGGGGGGGGAGGGGGGTGGGGCGGGGGTCGAGGCACCCACGCGCACCGCCTCTGTGCTCGCGTCGGTGTTCCCATCCGCGGACCCTCCATGGGCCACAGGCATGTCTGACACAGCAGGCCTGACAGAGAGCCCGACATCCTGGGTCCCTAACAAGTTCCTGGGAGGGCCCTGCCCGTGTGGGACCTGCTCTCTGGGACGCAGGCTCTAAGAGAACCACCTTGGTTTTCTGTTTCCTCTTTTCATTTTTGCTGGGGGAGAGGCCACTACCAACCACTGGTGCTGGGTGGAGGACCTGGGGGCCGACGGCTTGTAATTATACCCGCCGGCAAGCGCCCTTGATCCTCTGCCCCCGGGGCCCCCCGCCACCACCTCCGGCCGTGGGGGCTCCGGGGCACAGCTCCAACAGGCTCCCGGCTCCACCGTTGCTCACCCTTCAACCCCCCGCCCACCAACTTCCCGATTGCAAGTTTGTTGTAGCAAACAACAACATCTCTGTGGGTTTACATCTTCCTTGACACTGAGAAAACAAAACCCCCAGACCTCCCAGGGAGTGCCCGCCGGCTCACCCCAGGGCAGGCTGACGGCAAAGACAAACGGGACAGACGGGGGGCTGTGTCCAAGACCCCCGACCAAGAAGACACGTGGAGAACACGTCCTAGGCAGGGCTGGGCACAGTGAGGGACACGAGGGGTGGCTAGCGCCCTGCCGCCTCCGCGGGGATGAGATGAGCCACCTGAGGAGGTTGTCGGGAGGGCCCCTTCAGTGACGCTGACGGCCCAGCGACCCGGCCAGAGCTGTGGCAGGAAGGGCTGGGCGGGAGCCCCCTCCTGGCCACGCTCCACCGCTGAGAGGCTGGCTTCCGCACACGGCCCTCACCGCGGACGGTGACCCCAGGCAAGCGGGGCGCCCACACACGCCCACCTTTGCTGGTGGGCCATCGGTCTCTGCACTCGCAGGGCGGGTCCAGCACAGGACTCCGTGGGAACAGAAGGGTCACCTTCCCGCCCAGGCAGGGACGAGCCGCGGGCTCGGGGGCTGTCGCCCGGATTTGCGGGGCTGCAGAGGGCGGGTGCGGCCTCGTTAGGAAGGCAGCTCCCCGAGTCTGAGCTCACCTGCGCGGGCGCTGGGCTCTGCGCAAGGTCCTTAGCCCCGTGAAAGATGATACCCGTTTCCATGAGTGTCGGACCTACTCATGATTGATGGGACACGTGTACACTGAAAAAGGGCTGGGAAGCGTTTCCCCACCGCTGCCTTGTGCCATCCTGTGACCTGCAGCTGCGAGGTGCTCGGTCCCAGGCCCTCCTGCCGCCCCCTGCCCACAGGACGGCCCACGGACGGGGGGTGCGGACCTACCTGTCAGCGCCGTGGACGAAGGCAGACTGGCGGCGGCCTCCAGGCCGGCAGGCACGGGGCCGCCTTGCTCCAGGGCGCGCACGAGCTCCCGTAGCTGCTCGCACTCCTCCTGCAGCCGGACCTGGTCCTCACGGAGCCGCTGCTTGGCCACGCTGGCCGGGTTCATGCTCATGTGCAGCACTTTGGTTCTGCTCTGGTCGTAGCTGCCCTGCAGGATCACAGGGCAGGTCAGCACAGCCTGGACCCACGCTGCGAGGCTCTGGTGATCGACGTGGGGCTCAACACCAGAGCGTGAGGGCAGGGACGGCCACCCCCTCCCCAGGCCTCTACGCCCTGATCAGTAAGCCCAAGGTGGTGCCACTGCCCGCCTCAAGGAGCGGTAAGCAGTAGCTGGGGGAGAAAACACGGAAAAGCCCGCGAGACAGCCCTTCGGAACGTTGCAGGTGCTCGGGCCACCTTCCCGCACAACAGTGGTAAAAGCAAAGAGGAGGGGCATCTCGAAAGCTCTACACCCTCAAAACGCTCTACTGGCAAATATTCTCACGCCTGGGGGCCCTGCTCCCACACACCCTGGTGTCTCAGGGTCCACAGATGTAGAAAAACAGTACAAAACTTGGAGAAAGATTGAGACGAGAGCTCAGAGTCCCCGCGTGGCCGCGCCCCCCGTCCGTTATGAGCAGCACAAGGGCCGTCAACGGCTTACCAGTGTGGACGCGGGCCTCGCTCAGCTGCGAGTCTACAAACACTTGCGAGCCCAGCCACTTGTGTCTATTTTACACCGAGGACAGGTTCACGCGGACGTCCACCTCCACACCCTGCCACAGCGTGGCCCTGCTCGGCCCCTCCCCTGCCGCCCTAGCCGCCCACCCCCACGCGGTTATTGGGTCCGACACCTGCGTGCTGCGCGTGAGGAGCGTCACGCTGAGCGCAGGCCCTCGTGCCTCTGGGTTCAGCCTCCCGGCTGCCCAGGCACCGAGGTCGGCCCCGGTCCTGCTTCGGGCACTGCTCTGAGCACTGGAAGGTCGCTCACCCGCGGGCCTCACGGATGACGTCACAGCGACACACACGTCGATGTTCACTGTGTGGTCAGATTCAGTGGGTGCTGACAAATGCACATCACGTGTCCTGGCCCCACACTCACGGCCTCCATCGTTCTGGCTTTTCCAGAACACGGCCAGCCGGAGCCTCGTCAAACGGGCGGCTCTCACTTAGCGCTGTGCATGGAGGGCTCCACCCCCCCTCTGCTGGCTTGCTGACTCATTTCTTCTTAGAAAGCTGAGTCACGTTGCCTTGTGCGGACACACCAGTTTGCGGGTCCGCTCACTCCCGAGGGGCATCTTGGTCGCTTCCAGTTTGGCCATTTATGGAGAAAGCCGCTACGAGCAGTCACATGCCGGTTCTGTGTGGACACAGGTGTTCAAGTCACTGTGTCAAGCTTCTCTGCTGCTTCATCCACCCGCCTCTGCTGGGGACCCTGATCACCCCCCAGGAGAACCCTCGCTCAGCCAGCAGGCCCACCTCGAAGGCCCCCTCCACTGCTCCCTGAAGGGGCAGCCCCCACCCCGGTGAGCGGACACCGGCCCACTCTGGCCAACGTGGAACCCCCTCTTGCCTGACCCCCGAAACCAGCGCGAGGGTGGCCCTGGGACCAGGCGCGGCCACTTTCAAAGGCTGGGAAAGAAGCCTCCTCCTCCCTGAGGCTGCGGCTGGGAGGACGAAGGCCTCACTGTCTGCCATGTGTCCCACCTCTTCCCTCCCGGCCTGGAAGAAGCCCGTCCACCCCGGGGAAACAAGGTCAGCGATGCGGAGATGGACAGCGAGTGAGGCCCGGCCTCCGTGCGGCACTCAGTAAGCATGTGGGGAACGACCTGAAATCTCAGACCCGACCCAGGGCCCGGACGAGCCATGCAGCCTGTGGGACCATGTGGCAAATGTCACGACGCCTGAGTCTCAGTGGTGACGACCGAGAGCCACCGACGCATGGACAGACGGAGGCCGGGGGGAAGGGTCGTCTCCCCCGTAAATGGTGTGGGGGCCACGGGATGCCCCAATCACCCTGACCACACAGCACACACAAACCCCAACTCCTGAGGGAGGTCAAATTTACAAACAGAAGGTAAAACAAAACATGGTTAGAAGAAAACATAAGAGAACGTGGTGATCTTGGAGCAGACGGAGGTTTTTCTGAAACAGGTTCCGAGGCACTGGCCACACGTGAACACAAGCACCCGGGACTCAGAGCGTGAGACGGGCAGAGGCGGTCACTGGAAATACAGAAACCTGACCCAGGACTCACGCCCAGGATCCCCAGAGAACTCACACAAACGGGCAAGGCAAAAGCAGACAATTCAAGTTTTAAGATGGGCGAAAAATGTGAACACTCTACAAAAGTGTCCAAAGGGCCGACAAAGCACGGAATGGAGCGCAGATTCATCGTCAGAGGGATGCCAGTTACCATGGCAGCAAGACACCCGTGCTCCGCCCCAACGCCCGGCCGGCACCGAACAGGTTCAGAACACCGAGCACCACGGGTGCTGAGCAGCCAGGGCTCGTGCTGGTGAGGACGGGAAGGACACGGCGCCCTGAAAACGCCACCTGGTGCTGTGCCTGCTCGAGGAGAGCAGGGCGACATCCTAGGGCCGGCAACTCGGGGCCTCAGAGACGGCCCCAGGAGTCAGCAGCCACGGTCCAGGCCCATCGCGCACAGTGTGTGGTCCCCACGTGCAAGGCCGTCCGTCCGCGAGAACGGGCGCGCGCACAGCACCGGACGGCACGCGTCAGTCCCGCCGGCACACCCCACGGCGGCAGGCCACACTGCTCTGTGCCGTGGAGGGCAGGAGGGGCCGGCACGGGGGGCTCCGGGGTGTTTGTGATGCTCCGCGTGCTGCTGTGGACGCCGGTCACCGGCGCGGTCAGTCCGTGGAAACTCACTTCTGCGGTCCTGCCCCGTGGCCGTGACGGAAAGGGGCGCCCGGACACAAGGACCGTCCAGACGCTCGCGGGGAACTGAACGCTCAACGGTACCAGAGTTCACGCACACTCCGGAGTGAGGGCAGGTCCACACGCACACACACGAACAGACACACACGTGCACGCAGACACGCTCACGGGGCACACACGTACACAGACGGTGGGCACACAATACACAGACTTACACACGTATCAAGGTCAGAGAACCCCAAGGGGAAGGGGCACTGGAGACCACTGGCCTAGCGCTGCCGGGCCTCCACCGTCCAGGGATCTGCTCTGAGACCCTGATGACCCTGTGCCAGTCTGGGGGGTCTCACCTCTTCTCCCTCATGCTCTTGGATCTGCTGGGCGCAGCCCCAGTTTATGGTCTAAACGACCTGCCCCATGCCCAAGCCAGTGGAGGCGGGGCAGGAGCCGGGCGCGGGAAGCTCCCCTCTGCGACACCCCCTGCCCTCCACGCAGAAGGTGGCTCCCAGGGGCTCAGGCACCAGGAGATGCCCCACGTGGAAGAGGCCGGTCAGGAGGGACGTCTGTGGGGTCACAGCAAGGGCTACGCCTCTGGCCGTCACTCCCTGGCCTCCGGGACAAGGACAGGGGCCACTGCAGGGCAAGGGAGGGAGAGGACCGTCTCAAAGGCCTCAGCGTCTGCCGGAGCAGAGAGCGAAGGCCCCGAGCCTGGTGCTCTGGGAGGCTGGTGTCTCCTGAGCAGACGGGCGGGAGGCCACTGGCCCGCAACCCCGTCAGTCTCCGTCAGCCAGGCACCCCGGGCCAGTTCTTCCCGCTTGATACGCTGTGATCTGCCCTCTCCTCTCCAACAATCCCATTTCCCACTGCCTCCGTGACTCCTGCCCACACGTCTCTCCTCTCTCTTCCAGAGAAAATGGACGGGGTGGGGAGGGACGGAGCCTTCATTCAGATCATCCCACCCCCCGGGGAAGCAGGCTGGCTGCAGACACATCCGCTCAGTGTGGTGGGAGAAGGAGCACCACCGCTCCCACCCAGGACCATGTCGATCTGGGGGCGGTCCTCCCCTCGAGGGTGAACTGCAGGTATAGAAAACATGTGCTAGGGGATTTTAGGATCCCAGCAGGGCTTAGCCAGATGGGAGCGGACAGAGGGAGGAGCCCAAGGAGAAAATTCTTACTGGCTGCTGAGGGTCTGATGAGTTGGGACAAATGACCCACTCTCTACAGGGGTCGACATGAGCAGGCCAGGCATGGGGAGGCCTTGGCCCCGGGCATTCACGGCGAGGATGACTCTGCGGGGTTGGCACCCAAGCTAATTTGGCCACAGCCAAGAGTTGTCTCCCCCTCCTCACAACTCTGGCCACAGAGAGCAGGACCCCCACCCACCCCAGACGGTGGTCAGTGGCCGCTGTGCCCCGGCTGGGATGACCTCTGACCTGGGGAGCCCAGACAGGCTGGCTGCAGAGCCCAGCGAACACAGCCCCTAGCCCCGTGGCCTAGCCCCCACCTCCGGGGGGCAGGGGGGGCACCTGTGTCACGGAGAGGGCACCCACGGGTACCTGTGGCCAGCGCCAGGGTGAGCTTTCCTGCTGGCCACACCACTCAGCACGGCCTCGAGCTCCCTCACCTGGAAAACGTGGATGACCCACCCCGAACAACGCCAGGGACCGAGAGAGTGACATATATTGAAGACCCTCATAGACTGTAAAGTTCTGTACCGCCGTGAACCATTTCCTCAACGCGTGGGCAGTGGGTGAAGAAGAGGGAGGGTCTCCCCGGCACATCAGCTGACCTGGGGGCACAGCCGGACTCCCCGGGTGTGGGACTGGCCTCTGCCCATTCCTTCCGTCCTGTGTGGAGCCGTAAGGACCCGGTGGGGCAGGTGGGGCAGGTGGGGCCGCGTCCCTGACTCTGCTGAAGAGGACGGCCACGGGCGCTGGGAAACCTTGCTGAGCGGGCCTGGGGCAGGGGTGGGGGCTGTGGTCCACCCCCCAGGCTTGCCCCTGCACCGCGACTGGCCTGCAGAGGGGGTTGGGGATGGCCAAGCACAGCCATCCGCTGTCCAGGCGGCGCAAGCATGCCAGCGCTGGGGCTTAGGAGAGCGAGCTCCCCAACCAGGCCAGCCCCGCAGAACCAGGCCGTGAGGACGTCACGTGCCCTGTGGGCGCAGCCGCGGCGGATCAATCCTGGGCATCCTAGCCCAGCTGGCTTCCCTCTTCTTCACGCGCAAACTGACAAGCGAGCCTAAAGCCACAGTCTGCTGGTGCTACCCTGACTCTGCTCTGCTTCTGCCTGAGAACTAGCGTCCGTTGGTGCCCCATTTCTGGGATAGAAACGTGCCCACGGGCATAACCCACTCCCTCTCCCGCAGTCGGGGGCAGACTCCTCCTTGGGAGACGTTCCCGAGCGTGAAGACCCACTGCAGGCCTGAGCCCCTGCTCCAGACCTAAAGACAAGCATCTGCAGCAAGACAGCTCCGGGTCGGGTCTCAGTGCCCGCGACCCCCCGAATCCTCCCCGGGGAGTCCCCCTCGGCCTCTAGGTCGACGTGGTGCATCGAGGTCTGAGTGTGCGCGCTGAGGCTTGCCCTCTTCAGACCACACCGACGGAGCCTCCCCGGGATGAAGGCCGCATGAGAGGCCCTGGCTCTTCCAGCCTCCCTGCAGGTCCACCTGCTGGAAGCTGGAAATAGTGCCCAGGGGAGACCAGCACAGAATCAGCGAGAACAAGGCGGCTCCTGTGTTAAGCTGGGGTGTTTATAACAAAGCAACAGGGAACGGATGCTGTCTCCAGGGGAGGCTACGAAAGCAGCAAGACGGAGCACCCAGGGCATCCTGGCCCCCACCGGGTGGGCGGCAGCCTCCTGGGAGGCTCTGGGGCCAGGCCTTTGGGATGCTGCAAAGAGCAGGGCTGAGGGGGTACACTCCGACCTGGGTCACCACAGTGCCAGGAGTGACCGCTGACCCCTGCCCCGTCCTGACGGTGGCGGGAAAGTGGGAGGACTCACAGGCAGCTGGGGTGGAGGGCAGGTGTCCCTGCTGGGCGGGCAGCCCAGGCCCTCCCGCTGCCGCAGGGGCTGAGGGCCCGCACTGCAGCACGAGGGACGAGGGCCCCGCACAGAAGCCCTGGGTCACGGTGCATGTCCTACTCTGTCCTTCACAAAACCCTCCTTTGAGGGGAAACAGGTCGAGAGCGGGTCAGGGGACAGAGGCTGGGGGCCGCGAAGGCTGGGGCAGGTGAGGCTCCTTCCCTCGGGCGCACTGGTCCAGGGGAATGAGCCTGGTGGGCTGCCCTCCAGTCTGCCGGAGACGGCTATCATGTGGGCCGGCAATCCTTCCCGCGAGTGGGCAGGAAGCAAGGGTTCAGGTCTGTGGGCCGCACGGCCTCTGTTACCACTGCCCCGTGGGGCGGTCTCAGAGGCGGTAGACAGACGGGCACCGCCAGGTTTCAGAGAGCTCTGTTTGCCAAAACGTGCAGCCGGCCGGACCTGGCCCGTGGGCTTGGGCTTGCTGACCTTGGCTGGAAAGAATCTGAGGAGGAAAGTGGGGGAGGAGGAGGAGGAGGACGGTCTTCCCACGGGGACGTGTACGGGCTGCGTGGCGGGCCGCATCGAGCCCGGTCCAGGCGCCGGTTTCCGGAGCGCCGGTGCCAGGGACGGAGGAGTGTCCCAGCCCACGGAGCCGAGCCAGAACACGCTGAAGACAATAGTGAGCAGACCGCGCTGGCAGGGACAAAGACGGAAATAAGCACCCGCGGCCTGGAGGACCACGTGTGTGTGACAATGACCGCGCCCAGCTGGTGGGCACGTGCCCCTCATCCCGCATCACCCGGCTCCCAGCTGCTTCCCCAAGGCACGTGGCGCTGCGAGGGGCTCGGGAGGATCCCGAATAACCCGGCCCATGAAGACCCCCACCTCCCCCACAAGGTGCCAGTGGCCCCGGGCACTGGGACAGACCGCGAACTCTCCAGAAGAGAATCGAGAGCCCAGATTCTCTACAAGGGTGCCAACGCCACTCAACAGGGAAGAGCAGTGCTTTCATACACATGCTGGGACCACGGGACGTCCACAGGCAAACGCGTGAGGCAGGACCCCTACCTCACACCACACGTAAAACCAAACTCAAAACCAAACACCCAAACACCTAAGCTAAGACCTAAAACTATAACCCAGAAGAAAACACGAGCGTAAGCCTTCGTGACGCTGGATTCGGCCATGCGTTCCTGGACGGGATGCTAGAAACGAGGAAAAGTGAAAGGAAAACCAGACGTCGTCATAGTGAAAAACTCTGTGCTTCGAGAACCAAGAAAAGGAAAAGACAACGTGCAGGACGGAAGAACGTGTTTGTGAGTCACACGCGAGTACGTGACTCGTACCCACGACGCTGACTCAGTGGCGACAGGACCAGGTAACAGGTTATAAGACGGGCGGTCTGCCAACATACTTCTGCAAGGAGCAGACACAGAAATGGGTAAGTACGTGACAAGATGCCCAAAACTGAGGTCATCGCTCATGAGGGAAGGGAAACCAAAGTCCCCACGAGGTAACGAGCGTTGGTGAGGGCAGGGAGGAGGCAGAGCCCCCCCGGACCGTGGCTGTGGACGCAAAACGGCGCAGCCACCGAGGTAACAGCTCCTCGAGCAGTTAAATGTGGAGTCACCGTACGGCCCAGCAAGCCTGCACACCAGGGTCTGCCCAAGAGAAATAAACCCCACGTCCACGAGGAAGCGTTCGCAGCGTCGTTATTCGTGCAGAACAAAGGCGGGAAGAACCGCATCGGCGCAGCGGGTCATTACTCAGCTCTGACGCCCGCGACACACGCAGTCCTTAGACACACGATGCTCGGTGAGAGGAGCCCCCCCAGAGGACCCGTGACAGGATTCCACGCAAACGCGACATCCAGAACAGGAGCCCCCACGCCGGTGGCGAGTGGGCCGGGGGCTGCCACGGGGCAGGGGACAGTGGAGGCACGGGACGGCTTTCCGAGGCGATGAGAGTCATATGCCATCTGCGAGACCAAAACCACTAAATTGCTCTCACTCTGAATGTGTGATGTATGTGGTACATGAATCCTGTCCCCATAAAGCTGTTATTCTTTTTAAAAAGAAGAAAGGCAAGCGGTGGGCGCCCAGATGGGAGAACAGCTCTGGGCTGGGTGAGGGAACACGTGCTGGCTGCTGCAGGCCCCCCAACTCCCGCGTCACCCCAGGGCCAGCTGGAGGAGTTGGGGGCACACACCTGTCCGGCTGGGCACCCCTCCGCTGTCCTGTGCAGGACCCGAGAGCTGGGCCCAGACGCGGACTGCAGCGACCACAGGCCGCCCGGCCCCACCAGCGGCGCTGCCCGGCTCCAGGGCCTCAGGATGCATCCATCCAGCCGCCAGGCTGCAACATCTGAGCCTCCAGGGCACCCTCGTGGCTCCGTGCCTCCACGGCTGGTCAGAATTCACTGCCACGTCCCCCTTGAGGGACACCAGCTTCCTGTGTTCGGGCTCCCTGACCCCGGGCCCTCCGGGCTCCTGCAGCACCCCCGGACCCCGCACACTGCCAGGCCCCCATCCCGAGGGCAGGGATCTGCTCTCTGGTGCTGCTGGCTGTCCTCCCTAGAGACGCCCGGCAGGGGCCCGGCTGCTCTGCTCAGGCCTGTCTCAGCTGGGTCTCGACACACGGGTGCTTCGGGCTGCCTTGCACGTGCAGACCTGAGACCCCAAGGTAGGGCCCAGGCCAGCCTGGGTCCTGGCACAACTCTAGGAGCTGCTGCTCAGCTGGCCAGGCTGGTGGGGTGGGCTGCACAGGCCTAGTCCCCGAGATGAAGCGTCAATGCCCCGAGGGCCTGGGTGTCCATAGGCGCCTGCCACCTGGAACCTTCCACACCGGGCTCAGAAAGCTGAGGGCTGGAGGACGTTAGGGGGAAGTGAGGCTGGCGGGTGCAGTCGGGGCCCCCCAGGAGTCTGGCCCGGTGTGGAACTGGGGAGTGCACAGACCAGGTGGCCAGATGCTGTCTTCCCAGGGCAGCCGCCCGTGGCCCGGCCAAACGGGACGTGGGCACCGTGGTCATCCTAGGATGTCACGCAGACCCCATTCTTACCCCCCTCCCCCCACACCCTATAGAGCGGTCACTGGGCAGGCAGGGGCTGAGCCGTGTCAGGGCCGCGTGGCTGGGCAGTGCATCCACGGGGCTCTGCCTGCCACACCGCCCCCTCCTGGTGCGAGGAGACTGTCTTCCTGCTTCCTTGTGGACAGCACAGCTGGACAGCAGGGAGGCCCGGGAGCAGAGGAAAACACAGGCGCCCCGGCCGGCTCGCCACGGGACGTCCAGCCCCCGGGAGCAGGGGCTCACAGACGCTTCCAGCAAGCGGCGAGCCCATGAGGACCAGGCTTCGCCCCATCCCCCAGACCGGTGAAGGGGACCCAGGGCCTGGCCCACAGCCAGCGCCCCGTAAGGACCCACCGAGGGGAGCCAGGGCCCCCGCAGCGCCAAGGGCCGCCTGCGAGCTCCTACCCGCTCTTAGGGTGGCGCGTCACCCCATGCAGCACGCCTCGTGTGACCTCTGCTTCGTCGCCAACCTCCCGCTCGGAGGTGAGGGCAGGCCCCGGGGCGTGGCGCAGGCGCCTACGCAGCAGGGACATCTCAGCCAGGAGCGGCTCGCGCGGGCGGGAGCACCGCGCACACGGGCCAGAGCCGCAGCTCCGCTGAAATCCGCGGCTAGGTGGCGGCTCTGAGAAGAAGGGGAAATGGCTGTAACGCGCCGAAGACGGGTGGCCTTGTGTGATTCGCAGCTGAGGCGCTGACGGTCCTGACAAGAACCTCAAAGGGAAAAGTCCTGGGCTTCCTTAGACGAGCTGGTGACCCACGCCTGTCACTCGCGGCGGGAACGGGCGCTTCTGCCAAAGAACCACCCAGTCAAAGCAGAAGGCCAGGGCCAGACACGGGGTGGCCGGGGTTGTGGGGGCACCTGCCGCACGTTTTTGGGACAGCAGCCGTGGGCCGGGTGGGGCTGGGCCGCAGTGTGCGCCCCGCTTGCCCCCCCAGGGCCTGGAGGATTCTCTTCTTCCGCCCTGACTCTGTGCTAGCTCGCAGGAATGGCTGCCCCCTGTGCGTCCTGAGTCCCGCGGGCAGGGGGTGGCGGGCAGCATCTGGGGCCCCTCCGCCCCCAACCGTGCTGGCCCTCTCCCATCTGCAGAAGAGCGAGGGCAGTGGCCACCATCCCTGAGGACCTTCCGGGCCCGGGGCTCACAGGCCTGTATGGAGGGCGAGCCCCAGGGTCCCCTGCCCGGCCCGGCGCCCTGGCAGCCGGGGCGAGGAACCGGCTGCCCCTCGGCCGACAGCCCAGGAGGGAGGGCGCCTGCCACCCGGGCCTGACGCGCATACCAACAGGCCCTGCTGGAAGAGGCAGGGACGCAGAGAGAATTAAACAACACGGTTAAATAAGTGCTGGTCCTCATGCATATTTATAAATCACCCGGCCTCAAAGCTAAATCAATCTCTCTCCCGGCTGAAGGAAGCACAGCTCCGGGAGAAGAGCGGGGGCCTCGGGGGCGCCTGCTGGGTCTCAGGGCCAGGGCCGGGCTTCCTAGATGGGGAGCACAGCCCTCCCGGGCCCTGCCGTTGTGACCTTGCCCCCCCACCCCGGCCCTGTGTCTTCTGCAGCCTGCTTCACCCCAGCCTGCGGACACACTCTGCACAGGCCCAGGGCTGGTACTCCCGGGGCCCAGGAGTCACATGACCTTGGGCAGGTCCTGCAGGCACAGGACTTGTGTCCTTCTGCCTCATGGGCAGGGGGGAGCCAGCGGGGTTCTTGCCCGGTACTTACTGGGCTCACAGGGACACTCCCTGGCTCTGAAGCCTTGGGCACACGGTAGGCCTCATCCCTCAGAGCGGGGAGCGCAAGCCCATGGGACAGCGTGCCAGTGCACGTGGAAAGTGCAGGGAATGGGGGCAGGGGTCCCACAGAGCAGCACAGGATGAGCACCCCGCCTCCACCCCCACCCCCAGATCTCCAGCATCATGACCAGCTGGCCCACCTCCTGGCTCAGAGATTGAGAAACTGAGGCTCAGAGAGGACTGGAGGCCCACACACCTGCCCAGGACTGGTCACTGGCGGGGGGGGGGGGGGGGGGGGGGGGAGGGACGGGGAGAGAGGCCCAGGGCTGGTGGCCACAGAGGCAGGTCCCTTCCTCAAGCCACAGACATCTCACTGAGGGGGCAACAGGTGCTCTGCAAGCCTCCATCTGCCCCTGGGCCAACATGGCCAAGAAGATGCCAGGGACCACACGGGCCCGGCCCCCCTCCTCCATTTCCCCTCCTGTCCCCCAGGACAGAGGCTTGATCAGAAGCTGGGCACTCCGCAGTCTCTGTGGCCAAGGCTGCACCTCTCAGTGGGCTGTCCTGATTTACAACGGGGGTCTGTGTGCCTACTGTGTCCAGCGCCACGCGGCCAGCCCTGAAGGGACAACCCACAGCAGCCGCTGAGAGGCCTGGGGCCCCCAGTCAAAGACCCTCCCAGGTAGCTCCAGGAGCACAGCAGAGGGAGGACGGAGCCTGGGGGCCACTGTGCTACATCTCAGAGGCCGGCCATGATGCTGGTCCGGAGCTCTGCTGGTGAGGCATGATGTTTCCAAGACGCAGGGGGGCAGGACCCGCAAGGAAAGCTCTGGTGACCTTGGGCGCTGGCTGCCTACACGAGGCTCCTAACCTCGGGAGGTGAGCCGAGAGGGGGCTCAAAGCTCCAGAGGGGCGGGTGACCAACACGACGAGCGCATCAACGCCTCCCTCCTCCCGGAGACGAGCGGGGTGCCCATCCCTCCCTGGCACCCACACAACCAGCAGCTCAGCCACACGGGCCAGGCACAGAGCTCCCTCGGCCCTGAGCAGAGGCCGGGCCTAGCTAGCCGCTCAGCCTCTCCTCCGGGTTCCGGGAGCAGAACTTCCCTGTACTGGTTCTGAGATGAGACCAAGTCTCGCTCGCTCGGAGCCTCAGTTGCTGGTCTCCCAGACGGGGATGCTACCGCTCACCTTCCCAAGTGCTGGGGAGAGGGCACGTGTGAGCAGTCTTCAACCACATGAGCTTTGCTGAGTACACAGAGCCCAGCAGGACCCCCGGCGTGAACACCAGAGTCAATCCTGACGGGCTTCGCTCACGTCTGCCAGACGCAGCCCAGACCGCTGTGTCTCCACACGGGCCCACGTGTGGAGGACCCAAGCCTTTCCAGAGCCGTCAGCAAACTGGGGGCAGGGAAGCCCAGGTGCGAACCTGGGCCCTCGAAGCAAGGAGAGGGCAGAGACCACGGCACACGGGGCGGGGGCACAGGACAGGGGCCTCCCCCGCCCCCACACTGCACTTTCACTCCCCCTTCGGCCATCAGCACCGGGCTCATCCATTCTCCCCCCAGAATGGCCCAGAAGCCACGAGAACGTTAGAGCTAGAGGTCACATACTGGAATCTCTTCCCGCTCAGGACACCTGCCTCGTACTACACACCTGGTCACTGCAGCGTGCCTACGGAGCGGCCTCGCTTTCTAGGGGACCTGGGCCTCGAGAGGGCTGGCCACCTGGCCGGGCAGAGCCTGCAGAACGGCACGACCGCCCTCACGGGCCCACTCCGGCGCCGTCCCCGCCACGGTTGCTCGGGAGGAAGCAAACGCTGACAAAACTGCCCCCTTCTGAGCCTGGGTTTCTATCAAGCACACCTGGGGCTCCCGACAGCCCAAGTGGTGGCAGAAGGGACAGGTCAATGGAAGACAGAGAGGTCCAGGGGCTGGACTCTGGGAGGGCAGAGCAGAGGCCACTGGTGATTTCTGCACAGATGGGACAGGGTCCCCACTAGACCAGACCCAGCAGATCCTCGTGTCCCACCAGCCTGGGCTGGGCCCCAGCTCCGCCAGCCAGTGGGCGAGGGTCCTGACTCAGGTCGGGAGGGGGGACGGGGCAGGGAGAGTGGAGACGGCAGAGACCGACAGCGCGTGCGCCCGTCTGTCTGCCGCGTCCTGTCCCTGCCACACGTGCCTCTGTGAGTCTCCTGTGCCACCTCGCCGGCCTGCGTGCTCTCTGTACGCTGCCCCTGACCTTGGGCTCCACTCAGCAGCCAGAGGCCGGTGAGCCGGTCACCACCCAGACTTCCACCCGGAGGTCCCCCAAAGGGGACCTGTCCCGAGAGGCTGGGCCGCAGTCTGCAGGGAGGCGGGAAACACCTTGTCTGGGTCAGGAGAGCTGGATGATGGCCATCGCCCTCCCCCACTCCCTGGACCTACGCAGGCAGCTGCTGCCACGGGGGCTGCCCTACAGGCCCCCCAGAGAAGGTTGTTCTGGGAGCAGCACTGGCAAAACTCTGGGTGGGGGCAGCAGAGGCGGGTGAGTGAGGACTGGCCACTGACTGTGATGGACGCTGGCTCAGCTGCCCGGCCAACAAGCCCACCTAATGCTCCCGTCCAGGGGCTGGGCCCTCCGGAGGCTTGGTCACATCAGGACAGGGACAGGCCTCCTGCTGCGTGTGCTCGTCCGGCTGCTCGGGACACCGCCCACCTGCCATTCCACAACAATGGCACTGAGCAGGCGAGCCAGGTCCCTGCTTGGCTGGGCCGACGAGCTGCAGCTCCTGGAGTCGGGCGGCCTGGCGGTCACGGCCTCCTCATCACAGGGAGCCAACAGTGGCCACAGCCAGAATCCCACCCGCCTGAGCTGGGAGGAGCCGGCAGAGGCGGGATGAGCTGCCAGCAAGCGGGGCCCAGCAAGGTGGGCTGGCTCGCGGAGGGTCGGACACCCCACACCCAGCACCCGGCTGGCCAAGCGACCGCTGCTCAGCCCACGGGGCCCCTCCCTCCCTCTGGCCACGGCTGTGGTATAGGGAGGGCGTGGGGCCTGGCACCACATTCAGAAGGAATTTGGGGCCCCGAGCCCTAGAATAGCGCTTGTGTAGGAAACATCAGCCCCGCCCCCAGCAGAGCCCCTGGGTCGCAGGAAGATGGGCCTGACCAGCTGGAAGGCAAAATGGAGAGAGCAGGGAAACCGGTGCGGGGCTGGATTAGCGAAGCCCCTTTGCACTGGGTGTTCTGATGACTGCAACCCAAACACCCTCACTCATCAAACGGGATTCTTGACAGCATAACCCACCGGGCTGCCGTCTTCCTCCCAGGCAGCCATTATCTTCTGTCCCCACACATATTCCCCGAGGAAGCCGGTGGGGCCAGAGACACCTGGACACAGCAGGGGACAGGGAGGGCCATGCGCTCCGCAGACAGGACCCCCTCTTCCCTAAGTGCCCACTGAACAGACGAGAACCACAGCCGCCAAGGGAGAAAGGGCCTCTGCCACACAAGACACCCCCAAAGGCCCTCTCTGCCTCACCTCTGCCTCGCGCCGCACAGAGCGGGGCGGGGGGACAAATGCGCACACGGAAAGCCCCTCTGCCACCCAGCTCCTGTCCCTGGAGCACCTGACTTCTGCCGGGGGGGGCAGTCTGGCCCCAGTGCCCACAGCACCTCCGTGGCGTGTACCCCAGGCGCGACTGCTCCCCCCCACAGGGACGGTGCTGCAGGTCAGGGACGGGGGCGTCTGCCGGACTCCACCAGGGCAGACGTGCTGCGGGTGCCCCCCCCCCCCCCAGCTGGGCCTGTGCCCGCCTGGCCTGACTCCCCAACACAGGACAGCCCGCCACACAGGCCGACACTCGTGTGTCTACACGGGGGACGGGCACAACCCTTCAAGGGCTGAGCAGAGCCAGCACCCCCCGGCAGCCGACCTCAGACCCCCATCTGGTGGGGCTGTGACCTCCGCCGGTGTCAGCAGGAGCAGGTTGGGACGCAAATCCAGGGTGGGGGCTTCACGGGGAGGAAGGTGACAGGCTGTTCAAGGGGCCTGTGGAGGAACCCTGGCATGCAGGGTGGGGCCGGGGGCCCCGCTAGTCCTGGGACACTCACAAAGGACAGGAAGCCCGGGACAAGTGCTCCCTAAGCTGGCCCTTCTTCTGCCTCTCTGGTCATGGACGCCCCCCGACTTGATGGGACCTGAGGGAACTGCTGTGATGGCCAGAGAGCCCCACACCGGCATCAGGACAACGGGTCTCTCCTGGCTCTGCCCCAAGGGCTCGGGGCCTCGGTTCCTGGGAGGGACACACGGGCGCCGCTGGGCACGAGGCTGCAGCTGGCTGAGCAGGGCTCAGGACCCACGGGCGGTCCTGGGACGAGGGCGCTGCCCTCCGCCCACCAGCCCCACCCCGCGCCGCCACACTCCAGGCCCACTCAGGAAATTCCGCTTGCCTAGAGATGACACACATGACCTCTCATCACGCCCAGCGTCCAGGCTCCTAGAGGGCTGGGTAACACGAAGCGTGGCGAGGAGCGCGCGGAGAGGAGCGCGCGGAGGGCAGGAGGCGTCCGCACGCGGTCTGAGAGCGGCGAGGCTGCCGGGGCCACAGACGGCGCGGTGCCACCGCCCCCCAGGCCACGTGGTCCCAGGGCAGCAGAGCAGGCCGGCCCGGCGCCCTGAGGGTCACAAGGTGGAACGACCCCGTGTGTGCACGGGGGAGAGGCCGTCCGGGCCAGCAGCCTAGGGGGTCTGCGGCCCCGCGGAGACGCCTGCTGGCCCCGGCTCATGGGATGTGAAGGGGCTTATTATTCAAGACACGTCGTTCTCCTCATAAAAAAATCAAAAGAAATCAGTGCCTGTCGAAATGTCTCCACACAAGTGCACATCAGCAAGCTGGCTTTTCTTAGTCCTCGGCGTTAATAAACATGAGCAGCCGGGCGCCACGGTGGGGAAGGGAGGCTCTCTCCTCAAGCGTCTTGTTTTACACGCCCGTCCAGGAGCGCGGGTCCAGGGCACACGTCTGCCCGCCCCGAGGAGGGTCACAAACCTCCGGAGCGGAGCTCAGAGTCCACGTGTGCGCTCGCCCGGCCAGGACACCGAAGGAAAGACCCCCAACCCAGAGGTAACATAGGAGAGGAACACCTGTCTGTAAGCGTTCCGGTGGGGCACAACGGGGACCCCGTAAATGCAGACACAGCAGCGTTCTTGCGCAGAAGAGCAACCGTCCCACGATGTCTGGACCCCAGAGGTTCACCCTCATCTCCCACGAAACCTAACAATTTCTACATTGGTTGGGGGAGCTAGATACGTTCATTCCAGGGGGCACATAAAAGTAAACAAGAGGTGCCAGGAAAATCCTGCAGGAGAGGTCACGGGGCCGGGAAGGACGGGGCGCACCAGCCGGGGGAGCCACCCGGGCCCGAGGGGGCGGCCCCGCACCCCAGCGCGGACAGGCTGTGCAGTAAGCGGTCCTGGGGCTACCGGGAGGAGCCCTGCTGGGGAACAGGCTGATGTCGGGCTTTGTACCCAAACGCCGCATCAACGCAGACTCACACGTGAAAAACAAAACCGCCGTGGAAGAGCCCTGCACAACCTGAGCCCAGACGCAACGTCAACAAACGCACCTACAGAAAAACCCCAAGACCAAAACCTGTCCTCCGTTAAAAACGCCTCAAGCAAAGTCAAAAGACAGACGATCAACTGGAAAATACAGTCACAAAACAAAAACACCTCAACTCCTCAAAATACAAAAAGCTCCACAAAATCAACAGGACCAACAACCCATCTGAGAAACGGACCACGGACATTAGCATACACGAACGTACTCAAGGGCCCTCACTCCCGCGTGTAATGAAAGGACGGAAGGTTGAAAGTATACTGGCCTACCCCCCCCACCGGCAGAAGATCTCCCAGCGTCACAGCGCTCTCTTGGTGAGGCCGCGGGGAGCCGGCGCTCTCCTAGGCTGCGGTCGACGCCGTCCCACAGCAGAATCTACCAGAGTAAGTGCAGGTACCCTCTGATCCCATGATCTCCCTCCAGAAGTTTATCTTACACACACACACACACACACACACACGCAGATGCCATACACAGAGCCCTTTGCTCCGGTCACCCCCTCTGGGGCTCACCCTCCACCCACGCATCCCCAGCACATGGCCTGTGGGGTTCGGCCCCTCCAGGAAGGAACCCAGAGAGCACTGCAGGAGTGTGGGCAGAGGGCCAGCCAGGGGCAGGACATGCCCGAGGGCGTGGTCAGCAGCCAGACAGGCCACAGGGGAACAGAGCAGGAGGGTTCTCAGAAGCAGAGGTCAGGCCTGCCTTCGGCTCAGGGCTCCCTGGCAGGTGGGGGCGGGGAGGTCTGTCCCCGGGGGGGGGCCCGGGCCAGGCAGGAGGAACCTGCAGGTGGAGGGAACCAGTGGGCACCCGGGGGGCCATCCTGTCACAGCATCAGAGGGAAGAGGGCAGCACAGGGTGGGGAGGGCAGCACCCCCCCCAACCTCGTATTCAAGAAGAGGGAAGGAGGTGGAGGCCGGGAGGGTCTGATGAGACAGAGCTGCTTGCCTGCTGACGCAGGGATGGGAGCGGGGACAGCTCCACGGGCACCGTGAGCTTTCCGCTCACAGGCAACCCAGCAATTTTCTACCCACTCCGTTTCCAAAAAAGATACTTATTTCAAATGTCATTGGGCTGCAGTCTGGTCCCTTTCCTGAGCAGCGCTGCCGGCTGGCTACAGGCAGCCCCACCCAGCCCCGGGGGAGCCGGCGCGCGGGGTGGGCTGGGGGGGAAGTGGGACCTGCGCCCACCCCTGATGGTCACCTGGCTGAATAAGCAGCGTGATCAGGCAGCACGGAGGGGCAGTGAGACGTGGGCTCCACTCCCAGAGAAGAATTCTGCTTGATTACATGCTGAAGCATTTACAGGGAAGGGTGCAGATGTTTGCAATTTGCTTTAAAATGCATCAGAAAAATGTAAAAGCACTGATGGATGGCAGAGGGGTGGTATCAGGAGGCCCCCACAGTAAGATGCTCGTGCCCGGATGTGGGTGGTGGGTAAGCGGGTCTCCACGGAGGAATTCGCCCGGCTGTACGTTTGAGAATGCTCATCAAGCGCTAGGGCAAACCCAGGGGGCCGAGGGCCCAGAGCGCAAGCGTGTGGCCAGGCTGTGCTGTGCACTCGGGTGTCCGGCCAGGGCTGCTGACAGACACGCGTCCGCCGCCCCTCTCAGCTGCACCTCCAGAGCTTCATGTGGCCCGTGGCTGTCACCGTCCCCACATCTGGCCTATCAGAAACACGAATGGGGAAAGCACGGGTGTCGTCAAGGTAAGGCACGGGACGGCAGCGTTACTATTAACACTGGTGAGGCCCAGGCCCTGCTCGGCCGGCCTGGGAGCTGTCACCGCGGTCACCAAAGTGGCCTGAGGCCAGGGCCACAGGCCACGGTGAGGGCCGCAGCCCCCACCCGCACCAGAGCCCACCCACCGAGAAGAGGCCAATGGGACGTGAGTCCTACTGCCAGTCCGCAATCATTCTCCTGGCTCTGGGAAACCGAGGCCCGCCGCGGACAGGTGTGCGGGGCAGGGGCGGGGTGGGAGGGAGCAGGGGGCCCAGGGCCGTGGCGGCCAGCCCCTGGCTCCGGCAGCCACACGGGAAGCACAGGGCGCCCCCTGCCTCCAGGCCCAGCCGTCCAGGTGGCCTGCCCACTCCCAGCCCCGGGACATCTGGACCTGGCCCAGCCCATCCTGCCTCTACAGAAGGGGTCTGTGAGCCAGCCACTCATGCGCTGGCTGTGGGCCTCGGTTTCCCCATCTCTAAAGGGGGGCGCGCACGAGACAGCAGCAGTCCCCCGCGGCTGGTGGGGGCCCCTCCGTGGGCTGGGGCACCGGGTCGAGCGTGGGAATGGCCCCGCCCCCGCAGCCCGCGCCCCACGCCGTCCGGAGAGCGAGGAGCAGGCTTGGACTGGGAACGGGAGCTGTTGCCTCACCAACCAGCTGTGAACTGATTACAAGAAGTTCTAACTAGTGGCGCTCCCTCTCCAAGCATATGTTCCCAATTAAGTCAAACTGCAGCTGATTTTAATCAATCTTCCTCGAAGCGGCCCAACTCGAAGCCTGTCTGCAGAGGGAAGAGGGGAGAGGGGGAGGGCATGCGCACAGGAGCGCCCTGCCGGCCGTGGCTGGGCTGCGTGGGGCTCGCCGGGCAGCGGGGGCGAAGACACCCGTGGCAGGCCTGCTGCTTCCCAGGCCCCGGCGCAGAGGTGAAGGGGTGAGGTCTCTGCCCTCCACACGCGTTTCCTCTCCCCAGGCACCCCCACGTGCACATGGTTATCCCAAAGTTATAAAGGACGAAGTGGGGGCTCACGTGGGAAAGCCAACATGCCTAAAGCCACCCGGGCAAGGGACGGGACAGGTCCAGCTGAGGACCCCACGATGCCCTCCTGTTTCTGAGCGTCCAAGCCGCCTTCACACCCATTTCGCGGCTGCCTGGACCCCGGCCAGACCCAAGTTCTTCCTGTCCGCTCTGCGTGACCCGCACGGCCGCTCACCTTGCCCTGACTCGCCGCCTTCACTCCTGTCTGTCCTGGGGGGTCAGGGTTCCAGGGCGGAGCCCCGTGTCTCTGCACCCTCGGCAGGGCCTGGGCTCACCGGCGCTCGTCGTGAGCCGGAAGAAGGGACGGCGTCGGGGTCACACAACCGCTGCTTCCACGGCAAGCGCCCACGCCCTCTGGAGCAGTCAGCTAAGCCCTGGGGCGCCAACCTGTGCCTGCCCACAGCACCACACGACAGATGCGGGTTGGCGCGGCCGGCGGGGGGAGCGGGCCAGGAGACAGGGAACTGGGTGCCCCGCCCAGCTCTGCCTCTCCTGCTGGGTGCCCTCGACCGAACGACTGCTCCTCCCTGACCGGACGTTTCCTCATCAGGACCTCCTACTGAGGACCGTGGACACAGGGAGAGGTCTGCAGAGCACAGTGATGGTGCGTGGCCGACCTTCCTGAGACGAGCCCCAGTCTAGGTGCGGGGACGGCCCTCACGGACTCGAGCTGCAAGCGGGAACATGGACAGACTGTCACGGCCCTCCTCTTGCTGCCGCTCAAGGTCAGAGACGGCACTGCCGCGGGACCAGCAAACGTCCCCAGGCCTGGGACACCCCCAGAGCAGAGGAGGCAGCGGTGCGAGGCTATCTAGAAGCCTCCACCACCCACTCCTCTGCGCTTCAGCCCTGCCACCCCCGCCCCAGGCCGTGGCCGAGCTCAGGGAGTACCGCCACATCCCCGCACACGCACCTGAGCCCCCAGCATGACGGAAACCTGGCCCCACAAGCCTGTCCCGGGCCCCCCCAGCTCCCATGGACACGGACGCCACCTGCCCCCGTGAGCAGGTGCCCAGCCCCTTGGCCGTGAGCAGCTCCAGGACTTGCTGCAAGACCTCTGCCCCACCCGAGGGTCGGCGTGGAGCTCAAAGTATCTCCACCCAGGAACACCAGACGCGGGAAGAGCACCGGACACCCCATCTCCCAGGATGACGAACGTCCATCAGCCACAGTGCTCACCTGCACCGCACCCCAGAAACCCTGCCAAGAGCCACAGCGGGCTCCCTGGGAAAGGCCTGGAAGCCCAGAGGCAGGAAAAAGGGAAAGATTCCAGCAGGACTCACTGCACCCCCATCACGCGGTGGGGGGGCCTGGGCAGCCACGAGCCCCGCTCACAGGCTGTTCCTGACTGGACACGCAGGAGACACCCGCCAACCCTGCTCTGACAGGGCCCGGCTGATGGGCCGCTGGGGTGGACCTGCCAACAGCCCAGCTCTCCCTTCTGAGGACCGCGGCCCAATTAAACCAGTGCGGCTCCCAGAGCTGAACGCTGCGAGCCACGGCTCATGGCACCTCGCTTCATCAGAGCTGTCACTTCTCCCGACTCCAAGAATCGGTAACAAAAAAGAGATTTGATTTGCTTCTAATAGGTGTCAAGATAAAACCAATGGCCTGTCCAAAATCTGGGTAATCACAAACCTGCAGGTTCCTTGCCATGGAACAATTTAGACAGGAGGATAACAGTGAAAAACAAAGTCGGAGTGAACGGTGTGAACAGCAGTGTGACCTCGCGGCTGCAGGCAGGTGGGGACGGTCCTGGATACGAGCCCAAACAGAGAAGGTTCCCACGGGAGGTGGCCAGTGCAGGGGGAGGGGAGAACGCCGGTGGAGCACAGGCCCGGGGCCATGGGCTGGTGACACGCGGCCCGAAGGCGGGACACCCTCTGTGCTGGGCTCTGGGACACATGCTCTCAGCCAGCCAGGGGTGCGTGCGTCCGGGAGGGCCCCAGCTCAGTTGAGTCTGGTGACCCAGAAGACGGGACGTCTGTGCGTGCGGGAGGCACGGACATGCAGGAAGAAGCCGGGAGGGCAGGGCATGCTTGCCGGGAGAACGCGGAGCTCTGGGAGGAGCCTCCAGCCGTGGCCGCCCGCCAGTACGCACCTGCAGGGTGAACCGCTCGAGCTGCATTTCCAGCATCTTCTTGTCTTCTTCCAGACGACTGCGCTCCCCTTCCAGCTCCTCAATCTTCAACCTGCAAGAAGAGCCGGACCATCAGGACATACACAGCAGCTCGCCCATCCATTCCGACAGACAGGTGTGTGGGTGTGGGTGTGTGTGGGTGTGTGTGGGTGTGTGTCTCTCTCACGCCGGCCGGGAGTGCAGCCCACGTGTCTGTTCTGACCAAGATGGTTCTGGAGGGGGGGGGCGCCGGGCGCGGGGCGGGGGGGGGGGGGGGGGGGGTGGCTAAGCGGAGGCAGGACAGGTAGGAGCTTGCACGTGTCCTGTGCCTGGTGGTCCACTCCCAGGAGGTGTGACCACATGTCATAGAGGACACAGAACCACGGAGATGGCCTGGAGAGAGATGCGGGCTGGGGGGGAAGTAGGCTCAGGGGACCGCGCAGCGTCCCTCCTCCGTCATGGGCCCAGAGGCTATGTGAAGGCCAGCGGCCGACACAGGCGAGCAGCAGGCTTCAGCTCACCGTAAGAAAGTCTTATTTTTGTCTTCATTTTTTAAAGTTAATTTTCTGAAAGGCACTACATTCACATGATTTAAAAATCAAAAAGTGTGTCCAGGAAGCAGTGCCCAGCAGGTACACAGGCTGAGGAACAGGGCCTTCCCCACCACCAGCCAGAATGGAAAGCTCACATTTCATAGATTATTCAGGAAGGTCTTGGCTCAGGAGCGAGAGATAATTATCTCTAGACTGAGAAGTGCTCCAGGACGACCCAGCAAATCACACAAGATCTGAAAGGACCAAACTCTTTCCAAGAAACCTAATTGCATCTCTGAAAAAGCTCAAGAAGATTTATATGAATACAAAAACATTCAGAATCCAACAAGCCAAAATTCAGTGTCTGCCAACTAATCAAGGCCTAGCAGGCATTAAAAGAAGTAGGAAAACATGACCCATAATGAGGAGAATAATCAATCAATTGAAACCGACCAAGAACGGCAGACATTAAGTAGCACCCAAGGACATTAAAACGGTTACTAAAGTGCTGGGACACGGGAGCACCAGTCTGCTGTTGAGCAGCTCAGCGGCGTAAGGAGGAAAGAGCAAGACGACCCAATCCCTGGAGGGGAAGGCCCAGCACCCGAGCTGACAAACAGACTGGACGGGCTAATTACAGAGTCGACTCTGTAGGAGAAAGGGTTTCACACTTGAAGACTATAAAAAAGAAAAGAAAAAAACAACCCAACACACAAAACACTGAAAATAATCCCGAGTAAAACAGATAAGAAAAGGAATATTTAAGACTCACAAGGTCGTCACTGAGCTGTGGGGCGACTTCACGGAGCACAACGTCCGTGTGGGTGGAGCCCCCGGATGAAAGGACAGGGAGGGAGAGAAGGACAAACACTGCCAGAAAGTGCCGAATTTGATGAAAAGTATACACAGATCTAAGAAGCTCAACAAACCCCAAGCACAAGACAGAGCCCCCTCTGCACATGACAAAAAGAAAAATCTCTGAAATACTGAAATAAGAAAAAAATGCCAACCTAGAATCTGATTCCCAATGAAAATATTCATAAAGATGGTCTGAGGCAAACGGAACCTACAAGAACGCGCCACCAGCGGACCCGCTCCACGAGGGAGGCCAGGGAAGCCCTGGTGGCAGCAGGACGGGGACCCTGCATGGGGACTGGGATCCACGCAAAGGAGCGAGCAGCAGTGGAGAGCGTGACTACCCTGGCAAGTACGTGGTTTTCAATTTCATCTGAATCTTATAAGGACACTGAAATTACTAGCTTCTATTTGCAGTTGACGTACCGTTGACAAGCACCATCACGGGAGTTTCAGGCGTGTGACGCCGAGACTCTGAGACCACGGACATCAAGGAAGGCTCACCATGGTAGCGACTATGGACGTCACCGTCTGTCTCCACACAAAGTCACTGTGTGGTCCTGGGCTGCGTTCTCTGTGCTGTACGCCACACCCCGAGACTCACCCGTTTTATAACTGCAGGTCTGTAGCTCCTAATCCCCCCACCGGTTTGCCCACCCCTCCCCCTCCGGTAGCCAGCAGTTTGTTCTCGTATCCGTGAGTCGCTTCTGTTTTGTTTCATCGGATCACTCGTTTCGTCTTTGAATTCCACGTGAGTGCAACGCTACGGCATTTGTGTTTCTCTGATTTAGTTCACTGAGCGTAACAGCCTCGAGGTCCATCCATGTCGTCATAAATGGCTAGATCTCATTCTTTTTTATGGCTGAGTAATATTCCACCGTGTATATACACACGGCATCTTCTAGCCAAGACACAAAAGCACATTACAATTTTTGAAGAGACCGTTCCAACAACACTAACAAAAGTGTCCTGGGGTCTGAGGTGGAAGTCTGACTAGAACGGGTGACACGCACAGGGGCTCGAGGGGAACATCAGACACACGGGCTTGCGAGGCTGCCCGTGTGGGAAGGTACGGCATCGCTTGCAGGAGGGCTGTGGTAAGTGGAAGATGTGTACCGTAACCCCGAAAACAACCCCCAAAATAGCCAAGAGCGACAACTAGTAAGTGGAAAAAGAAAATACAATGAAATAATGACACACACCCACTGAATGAGAAAGAAGCCAGAAAATCAGAACGGGGAATGCAGAGGAAGAGCTGAGACGAGAAGAAGAGAGTGAGACCCAGCTGTACCGGCCGCCACATGACACGTGTGCCGCCTACCCACCCGCCTACACGCAGGCCGTCAGAGTGGGCAGAACAGCCCCACTATGCACTGCCTCAAAAGAGCGCTCCTGACACGGAGAGGCAAAGCTCCATGAGACAGTGGCACGGGGAAGACAGAAAGCTGGAGACCCCGCTGGCGTCCAAGTCAGTTTCAGAGCCAGGAATGGCTCCCACGAGGCAAATTCAATGACAAAGAGGCCACTGGCCAGGAGAACACCGGCCTGAACACACACAGGCTCACGACAGAGCTTCCAGAGAGATGCAGCAAAACCTGGTAGAAAGGCAAGGAGAGAGAGCCAAGCCCACGGTTACAGCCAGAGAGGTCAGTATCACGCTCTCGATAACTGGTAGAATGAGAAGCAAAAACCCCAGAAGGAAAAGCAGACAGGAACAACATGACCAGCCAACTTGACTCAGTGGCCGGTGGAAGCACTCTGACCACCACAACAGAGGGCAGTCCTCTCGGGCGGACACACATTCGTGAACACAGACAGAGGCTGGGCCACGCAAAGAGGCTCAACGTATTGAAAAGGATTTTAGTAATTCAAAGTATCTTCCGTGACCCTAATGGAATTGAGCTAGAAAAGAAGGATAACTGGAAAACATAACACAGCATCCAAGAACACAGAGCACGTGGAGATCAATCCGGAGAAGCTGTCGGAGGCCCACCCTCTGATAACTATGCAGGGGTCCGCTGAGCGGAGGGGAATTACCATCAGCCCAAACACATGGAGATACACGCGGCTGCGGCTAGAAGGCCAGCCTGCCAAGACCTCACTTCTCCCCACACTGTTCGAGAGAATCCAAGCCATCCCAGTCAAATCCCACACATTTCTCTGTACAAACGGACAAACTGATTCTGAAAGTCATGTGGAAATGTAACAGGCCCAGAATGCTCAAAACAACATTGGGGAAAAGGCTGGAGAGCTAACAACCTAATTTCAAGAAATCGTCATAAAGCCAGAGTGACCAAAACAGCCTTGGTCTGAAGTCAGACTGAGGAAACACAACAGAGCCCAGAAATAAACACCTACACATGGACAGCCTGTTCTGATAAATATTCTAAGGCAATTCAGCATAGAAAGGATGCTTTCTCTTTTTAAAGATTTATTCATTTTAGAGAGAGCGAGTGCACATGAGCGGGAGGAGGAGCAGAGGGAGAGGAAGACTCTCAAGCAGAGTCCCCGCTGAGCATGGAGCTGGACGCGGGGCTCAATCTCATGACCCTGAGATCACGACGAGCCAAAATCAAGAGTCAGACACTTAGTTGACTGAGCCACCCAGGCTCCCAGAAAGGATGTCTTTTCAACAAATGGTGCTGGAACAGCTAGGTATTCGTTAAAAAAAAAAAAAAAAAAAAAAATCCTCCAATTCTGTAATTGTGTAATATAAAAAACTAACTCAAAATGGAAACAGAAACTTCCATGTAAGTCGGAAAATTATAAAATTACTAAAGAATATAGGGGGAAACCTGCGAATCTGGGATAGGCAAAGTTTCACAGCTACAATACCCAAATCATCACAAATAAAGAGAAAACACTGATACAGATTTCTCCTTAAAAGCCTCACAAGGCAGCGAAATGGCGAGCCGCAGGATGGGGGGAGATGCGTGCAAGGCAAGTATGTGACAGAGGACCTGCACCCAGAACAGACGAAGAACGCTCAGACTCAGCAAGGAGCAAACCGTCGAGTAAAAACTGGACACGAGTGGGAACACTCTGCAGAACAAGACCCCCGATGATGACAAACAGACGCTCAACATCATCGGTCGTTAGGGAAACAAAGTGCACACCCCAAGCAGGGCGGCCGCGCACCGATTCCGGGTACAGTGGGAAAGGCTGCGGGCCAAGTGCTGCTGTGGAGGCCCTGGGGGCCGTTGGCTGGTGGCGGGGATGCTGGGCGGGGCAGCCACTCAGGCGGGCAGATTCCTAAAACAGGGCAGCACACAGCCGCCACTGAGAGAACAGGAGTGTATCTCCACACACGGACTTTATTTGTAACATGAGGCCGCTTTGTCTGTGGCGGCCGAAAGCCGGGGAAAGCGAATGCCCGCCCCTAGTGCACGCAGACAAACCGCAGCACGTCGACCCGGCAATCTACGGGAACACGCCACTGATTCGCACGCACTGCGATGTCAGAACTGTGAAGCCGGGCACAGAAGAGTGGACACTGCGCGAGTCCGTTCCTCTCCAACTTTATCAAACGCCAGCCAGTCCGCTCGAGTGAGAGCAGATCAGGGGCCGCCTGGGGTGGGGGAGGAAGGGAGGCTTCCAAGCCCTCGAGAGCAAACGTCGGGGGTGACGGGCAGGTCCAGCACCTGGAGTGTGGTGACCGTTTGACAGGGGCGTGCGTGTCTGTGAGAACATCACGCTACACTCTGAACATGTGCAGCCTGTTGTCGGCCACACCCCAATAAAGCTGCAGAAACACCTGCTGACGTGCACCACCCCACACCCCCACGAGCGCTGCTGCAGGCCCCCCCCGGCCCCCGCAGAGGCGGGAGCACTGGCCAGAGCGCGGACATGCGCCCCCCTCGCAGACGGGCTCCTGCTGGGTCAGGGCTTCTCCGAGGGATGGACAAGGAGGTGCCCCCAGGAGTGGGGGGGGGGCAGCACCTGCCGCCTCGGGGAAGCAGCCTTCTGTGGGAAGGACCACTGCATCTTGGGCGCAGGCTGCATGAGAAGCCCTGCTAGGCTGCTGTGAAAACAGGTTACGGATTCTGAAGGCTCGTGAGCGAATGTTCTCAAGGGCTACATTCAAATAAGCACATGCGTGGCTGTAGGCGTATCGATAAGACGGCTCGCTGTAATCCATGCCGCTGTCAGAGAACAAACCCACATAAATAACGCTTGTTTGCGCGTTTTAAGACGGAGCACCTCCTTTCCCTGGGCCTCCTCTTCAGGCAAACTGTTACCTCGCTGAGGGAGAGAGAATAAACCGCCTGTGTTCCAAAGCTCGCAAGGCTGCTTTGCCTTCAAGTGGTTCAAAGCAAGCAGCCGTGGCGTGAGTTTGTAGAAACTGCCTCCAGGTTCCTGAGACGAGGGGGCTGCTACACAAACCGGACGACATCCCGGATCGCCTCTCGAGAAGACGAAGCCAGTCAAAGCAGGGTGTGCACGGGAATCAGCAAGGAGAGGCGGCTGCTAGCCGCTCCCACTGGACCACGCAACGGCGATGGGGGAGGGGGTGCCAGGGGTGAGACCCCAGAACGGCCTGGACAGGCACAGCCGGCGGCACTGGCCCATGACGCACCTGTCCAGCCTGAGCGCCCGCTGCTCCCACGTGGCACGCACTCCCTGCTGCCTCCCCCTCCCCGACGGGCCCTGACCGTCGGCTCAGGACCGTGCAGTGCGTCACACGCCCACCCTGTTTCCAGCACAGAGAGAAGGGTCGGGCTCACAGGCACAGGTGACCGCGTCCACACACAACAAATGTCGGATCTCGCAGTGGGGTCTGCAGCACAGAGAGGCTGCCGGCCCAGCTCTGGGGTCGTCCATGCAAGGAGGGGGTCCTGCAATGCCCTGAACGTCTGTGTCCCCCCAGATTCTTATGCTGAAGCCCTAACCCCTGTGTGATGGAACGTGGACGCAGGCAGGGTTCGCTGAGGTCCTGAGGGTGGTACCCCGTGAAGGGGTAAGTGTCCCTGTAAGAGAGATACCCGAGGGCTTATGCACACTGTCCCCCACCATGAGTACTCGGCAGGAAGGCAAGGCCTGCAGCCAGGAAGGGTCCTCACCAGAAACAACCACGTGGCCCCCTGACCTCAGACTTACAGGCTCCAACAGGGAGAAAATAAATGTCTGTTGCTTAAGGTGCCCGGGCTGTGCCATCTGCCATGGCAGCCCAAGCGCGGAGGCAGATTTGGTCCCAAGGGGTGGAGGCCGCTGCGACAAGCCCCTGCCCGTGCGGACACGGCTTCAGAGCGGGTGATGGGCACAGGCTACAGCCAGGAATCTGGGCACTGAGGGTAACTATGGGGAGGACTCCAGTGGAAGCAAAGAGCATGTTCTGGAAGGTGGAGGAAAGGTGGGCCTCACCACAGAGCGCAAGGAGTTTGGCTGAACCGTGTCCTTGTGTTGGTGGCACGTGGCTGTTCAGCAGAAATTGCTAAGCGGAGTTTGGAAAGAGCGACTTGCGATAAAATGAGAACCAAGGATGTGCGTCGGGAAGGAAGTGTCGGTGTTACGGACCCCTGGTCTTGTGCAATGAGGAGGCCTCACCTCCATGGACTTCCTCCCAAGAGCCCAAACCTAGGTCTCTTCATGAGACACGTCAGACAAGCCTGGCCCGGGGACGGCCACGACCACCTGGCCAGTGCTGATGAGGTTGCAGGAAACAGAGAGAGACCAGGATGCTGTCTGGAGCAGAGGAGGCAGGGGTAACCAAAACCAAGGCGGGGCCCGGACTGGACGTCAGCGGGCAGATGAACGGCGCAGCCAAAGGATGACGGTACAAGCCCACAGCAGGTGTGTCCAGCGGAAGATGTTCGAGATGATGGGAAACATGCCCATGGGAGCTCTTATCCTGTTTTTGCAAGCCTCCTGCAAACCAAAACTTAATCCAAAATGAACAGTTGGCATGAAAGAAGGTTACAATATCACCCTGGACAAGATACTTACTCCTTTCTCACTTCCTTCATCTATAAAGTTGGGATAGTAATAGTCCATACTGGGTTTTTTACAGCTTGTTTTAAGAATTAAATGAGTCAGTGCCTGGCACATAGTAAGGGCTCACGCAAGAAAGAAATGTGAAAAAAAGGAACGGCGACAGGAAGAAGGGAGCGAGCCGAAGTGGCTATGTCGACGTCAGATGCAGGGGACCAGCCAGCGGCCCACCCAAAAGGGGCCACGACGACACAACGTGCAGACACAGCGCGGAGACCCCGCGGGCTGGGTCCCAGAGCCACAGAAAAGCGAATCGAGCGAGTGTTTTGGTTCCCCGTGCACACGGCAACCTGCGGGGTCTGCAGGAGCCGCGGGTCCTACAGAAGTGCACTCGCCTGAACGAAGAAACACCTGACCGCTAACAGTGCTAACCACCACCTGGGCCTCCGTGAATCATAATCACTGATCACCAATCATACCACACGTAGGAACAACAGAATCGAGACTTCTCGCAGGAATTACCAAATGTGACATGGACACAAAGCAAACACACACTGCTGAGAACGTGCCTGGAAAGGGGTTAGTTCCGCAGCACACAATAACCCTCAGTGTGCTTGCTGCTAAAAGCACAATGTCGAAATGCACGAAGCAACAGCGGGCCGCGCTGGAGGGAGAGAAGAGGAGAGTGGGAGTGCGGCTGGAGCCCTCACTCCTACTCGCAGCAACAAGCAGACGCTGAGGCAGAAGGGGCCGCACGGGCCATGGGCCAGGCAGGTCTAATGGACACGGGCATAATGCACCCCCTAGGACAACAGAGTCCTTCTCAAGGACAGGTAAGCATTCTCCAAGATAGGGCGTATTCCTGCGGCATTTAACGAACCTTAGCACATTTTTAAAAACTGAAACTGTACAAACTATACTCACAGACCATAATGGAATTAGAGGTCAGTAAAAGACAAGTAGCAGGAAAATCTGTAAAAGTCTGAAAATCTAACATCGCACATCTAAATGACACGTTGTTTGGAGAAACGACTGATGAGATTCTAAAGTACGTTTACGTGAATGAAACGAGAACACGACACCACACTGCGGCATGCAGCTGAAGCAGTGCATGAACACTTCTACTGGAAAACAAGATCTCAAATCATAATCTAAGACTCCACCTTAAGAAACTAGAAAGAAAGGGAAAAAAATCTACCCAGAGCAAGCAGAAGGAAGGATATATAAAGAGCAGACGTCAGTGAAACTGAAAACAGAAGAACAAAGAGAAAAATAGAAGAAACCAAACACTGGTTCTGTGAAGAGGCCAATTAAACAGTGAACCTCCAGTAAGACTGGCCAAGAAAAGAAAAAACAGAGGACACAAAGTCATCATATCAGGAACGAGGCTTCCCCTACAAATCCTGCAGACAGACAAGAAAGGAGCTGTGTGCACAACTGCGTACATAGAACCTTGACAGTTTATATGGAATGCACCGATTCTACAATCTAGCCGAGTTCTCCCAAGATAAATGACATAGCCTGGGTAATTCTAGGACTCGTGAGGACATTACGCTGCTAGTTAAAACCTCACACACAAAAACATCTAGGCTTAGTTGGTTTTACTGGGTGCAAACGTTTAAAGAAGAAGTGATGCCAATTCGACACCATCTCTTCCAGAAAACAAAGGAGAAGGGGATGCTTCCCAACTCATTTCACTGGGTCAGCATTATGCTGCACAAAACCAGACAAGAACAGCACCAGAGAGCTACAGACAGGCACCCCTCATGAATATGGACACAAACTCATCAACAAGACATTAGCAAGCTGAATCTGGCAATACGTGAAAAGGTCAATACATCACAACCAAGGAGGGCTCATCTTAGGGTGTCAGGCTGGTTCAATACTGAAAAATAAATCAACAGAATCTGCCATGCTGACAGTCTAAAGAAGGAACACCACATGATCATTATCAGTCAATTCAAGGAAAAAGGACCCGAAAAAATTCAGTATCCATTCATGGTAAATCAAGAATAGAAGGGAACTTCTACATCCTGATAAAAGATACCTACAGAAAACCTACAGCTCACCTCATTCTCAGTGGCTAAGACTGAATGCCCTCCCCCAAGACCAAGACCAAGGCAAAGGTGTCCACCTTCATCATCCCACCTCAACACTGTACAGAAGTGCCAACCAGCACAAAACACAAGGAAGGAGACCAAAGGCATACCACTCGGCAAAGACGTCAAACCGACCAAATATATAGACAACAGAATATCTATGTAGAAACGCCCAAGGAACTGAAACAAAAGAACCCTCATAAAACTGATGAGAAAATTAATTAAGGTTTCAGGATACAAAATGAATAACTAAAAAAATCAATCATTTCTATGTAATAGCAATGTACGATAGTAAACCAAAATAAAACAAACTTCAGAACTGATATGAAAAGACATACTTAGGTCCGAATCTAATAAAATTAGAAATGAAAGATAGGACATTACTTCTAAGTTTGTTGGAAATAAAAAGGACTGCCAGACAAGACTGTGGACAACTCTACACAGACTGGATAACCAAGACTAATTCCTAGCAACTCACAAACTACCAAAACTGACACAAGAAGAAACAGAAATCTGACCAGAACAGTACTAATGAGGAAATAGAAGCAGTGATAAAACAACAACAAAGAAAAGCACAGGACCGGATGGCTTTGCAGGTGAATTCTACCAAACACTTACAAGGGAATTAACACCAATCCTTCCCAAATTCCTCCAAAAAGTTAAAGAAGAGGGCACCCTTCCAGATTCATTCTACAAGACCAGCATCATGGTGGTCCTGTAGCCAGGCAAAGACACCACGAGAAAACCACAGACCAATAACCCTTATTCAACAGACGGGTAAGTTCCTTCCAACTTCACCTACAACACTCAACCTACGAACAGCTACGAACAGAGAGGAACTTCAACATGACAAAGGGCACTTTTGAAAAAACCCACAGCTATTACCAATCTCATTGGTACAAGATTGAAAGGTTTTCCCCCAAGATCAGAAACAAGACAAGGATGCCTGCTCTTACCACTTCCATTTGATATACTACTAGAAGTTCTGGCCCAAGCGATTAGGCAATAAAAAGAAATAAAAGGTTTCCATATTAGAAAGAAAGAAATAAAACTGTATTTGCAGCTGCCACAATCTAGAAAACCCTAAAAATCTGCAAAACAAACACACACCTGTTAGAGTTAATAAATGAATTCAGGAAGCTGCAAACTACAAAATCAATTATGTAAAACTCAGTTATATATCTATCTACTAGTAATGAATAATCTCAAAAGGAAACTAAGAAAACAGTTCCATTTACAACAGCATCAAAAAGAACAAAATACTTAGGAATTAATTTACCCAGGGAGGTAAAGGTATGTATGTTGAAAACTGCTAAACATGACTAAAAGAAATGAAAGAAGGGGCGCCTGGCTGGCTCAGTCAGAAGAGTATGCGACTCTTGATCTCAGGGTTTTAAGTCTGAGCCCCACGTTGTGTGTAGAAATTACTTAAAAATGAAATCTTAAAAAAAAAAAAAGAAAGAAAGAAATGAAAGAAAACCAAAATAAATGGAAGGCATCCCATGTTCAGGGATAGGAAGATTTTAGTGTGGTTAAGACCTCTGAAGAGTCCAAATAATCTTGAAAAAGAAGAACGAAGCTGGTTCTTGAAACATCCTGGTTTCAAAACTTACTAGAAATCAACAGTCATCGGAAAAGAATGGGCTTTATGCAGGTAATGACGTGGATGAATCTCACTGATGCCAAATGAACAAAGCCAGTCTCAGAAGATTACATATTGTAGGATTCCACTCATCAGACATTACTGACAAAAATGGAGAAGGTGTCCATGGTTGCCAAGGGGTCAGCAGTGTGGAAGTGGGTGGTTACAATGGAAGGGCACAAGGGGGATTCTGAGGTGATTAAATTACTTTGTTTTCCAACTAAGGGGCAATTAAAATTCATAGAATGGCACCCCTCATGAAAAAAGGCAATTTTACCATATAAATCATTTTTTAAAAGATTTAATTATTTGTCAGAGAAAAAGAGAGAGAGAGAGCACAAGCAGGGGGAGCGGCAGGAAGAGGGAGAAGCAGGCTCCCCGCTGAGCAAGGAGCCCGATGCGGGGCTCGATCCCAGGACCCTGAGATCATGACCTGAGCCGAAGGCAGATGCTTAACAACTGAGCCACCCAGGCATCCCCGGGTAATACTTTTTAAAGTAAAATATAAAAAAGCTCCTGGGAACATTCTGTACTTTATCTGTACCTTGCTGTGACGGCAAGTGCATGTGTGCACATCTATCAAACGTGTCTACGGCACTAGGTGGGGGTGAAGGTGGGGGGAGTAATTTTATTGCTGACCTTCTTTAGAACTGAAGGCACACAGTGATAATAAAAGGAAACTGGCTTGCATTTGGTTTCATTATTGTTTTAACCTTCTCCAAAGAGGACGCACCATCTTAGACCTGTGCCCGGCGGGGACAGCTGCACGAGTCTGTCCCTGGTACTCCGGCGGTCGTAACACCATATTTTTTACGGGGATGCGTTCTGCTGCAGGTTAACCACCCTCAGGAGAACACGGTTTTCTAAAACCCTCTTTGGACTGTAGACTTCTGCAGACTAGCACAGAGAACGGACAGGTGCAGAGCCGGCCCACGGAAAGTACTGAATTGATGTCAGCTGCTCTGGCTACAACTGCTGTCACTACCAGAGCCAGGAGCTGTCCTCACCCGCGAAGTACGATGCACCAGAACCCCAGACGCAGCCAGACTCCTGCGGTCTAAATGCCGTCAGGCTTCTGAGACCCAGAAAATATGCTTGCACGTGTGTCAAAACACGGACAACAGTTAATGCACAGAGATGTTCATCGTAGCTTGCTCTGAACGGCTGAAAACTTGAAACAACTCAAACTCCAAAAGTAGATTAGTTAACTATGTTTTGGAACAGACTCTCCATTAATATTTACAAAGAGTCTGTAAAAACATGGGAAAGTGTTAGGTTACAAAGTGAAAAAACAGGGTTTGAATGATGTGCTTCACTGTTTATAAAACATACATGAACGGAAAAAACACCAAGACTCCAGTGAGAGATGGTGGTTCCTATACATAGATTTAAGTGCAATCTTTCTCAAAATCTCACTAAAACAAGAGTAAACGTTTTCCTCTTTTTTTTCTATACTTTGTACTCCCAAGAGGACAAAGAAAATAAAGGAAGGAACAACATCAAAATAGACGTTTAGAAGCTGGAAAGCAGATGGAGGAGTGGTAAATAACCCAATAGCTAAATCCTGGGCTGGCAGTGGAAAAGCCAAGAAAATCCTACAGTCTCAGGAATGGGCACCACCAGTAGTCACTTCTGGAAACAGGGAGAGGGTAGGGCTCAAACTGGAAGATTGTCTGGAGGTGGGTTTTTTTGTTTTGTTTTTAACTTTGTAGGAAATAATTACAGTAACTTGCAAAAAACGTATAAGGAGGACCATGAGCTCTTCACATAGTCTCCCTCCGTGGTAACAACCGGAGCAAATACATACAGTTCAGTATCAAACCCAGGAAAGCTGACCCTGGTGCAGCCCGCAGAGGCTCCCACTTGCTAGCCCGCAGGAGAACCCACCGTACACGCAGATCTATGTAACCACCGAGGGCAAGACGCAGAACTGGGTCAGCACAGAAGGCCGCTCACGCCATCCTCCTGGACACACATACACCCCTTCCCCCCAAAACCCTGACAACCTCCTCTTTTTTCTGGAAGAGACTGCATAAAACTGATACTACTCTTCAAGTGTTTAGAATTCTCTAGGGACACCATGTGGGCATGGAAATATCTTTTGGGGAAGCATTTTAGTTATGAACTCAATTAGTTAATGCTTACAAGACTAAGCAGATGATCGATTTCATGTTGGTTGAGTTTTGGGAGTCTGGTTTTTGAGGAATTGGTCCGTTGCTCCTAAGGTAACGAATTTGTAAGTATAAACCGTCCGGAGAACTCCCATTATACCCTTTAGATGGCTACGGGATCTAGGGACATCCCCATCTCGTTCCTGATAGAGGTGACTGTTTTCTCTTTCCATGTGTGTCTGTTTTGCTAGAAGTTTATTGATTTTATTGCCCTTCCTCAAAGAAGGTTTTGTTTCAGTAATATTTTCTGTTTCTCTCCTTTCAGTTTCATTATTGTTTGCCACTTACTATTGCTTTGTTTCTGCTTGTTTGGGGCTGGAGGCTGGAATAGAAGTTTGAGACCATCCCCCTTTGAGCGCTATCCACCTCCTTGGCACTCACGGAGCCGTGTCTCGTGGATTTAGGTCTGTGCCTTACCGTGACCACTCAGTTGTGTTGACTTCTCCTTCGAGACTTCCTTTTTCACACATGGGCTATTTAGAGGTGCGCCGTCTAATGTGCAAATGGGAACAGATGGTCCCGTTGTTTTCCTGTTACCTCTAGTGTGAGGTTGGTACGGTCAGAGAGCGTGCTCTGTAACTTTGATGCTTCCAAGTGTGTTTCATGACCCCAGACGTGGCCTGTCTCAGTGATGCCCGGGTGCCCGTGGAAGGAGGGACCCACGGAGCGCTCCATAAACGCCGGCCGGACCCTGTGGTTGGCGGTGATGCTGAGTTCCTCCGTGACTTCACGCGGTCCCGCCGTCTGAGCTGAGCCGAGGCCTCGACCGTGCACGTGGATCGTCTGTTCCTGCTGTCAGTCCTACCGCTTCTCGCTTCGTGTCCTAAAGTTGTGCTGTTTGGGGTGAGCACACTTGGGGTCATCATGTCTTCTTGCTACACTGGTCTTCGTGTGATGTCCCTTTTTGTCTGCAGCAACCTTCTTTGCTCTCAAGTATATTTTATCTGATATTAGTTAAGGCGGCTGCGCCTACATGAAGAAATTAATGTGTGAGTGGTGCCCCATCTTTCACCCTTCCCTTTCACCCTACCTAGATGGCTGTGGCCCCAGGGAGCCTCGTCAGCAGAACAGGAGAGGTCTGTGCTTTTATCCACCTGCTCATCGCCATCTTTTAACTGGTGCATCTAGATCATTTCCATTAAAAGTAGTTACTGATTTGCTCCTGCTTAAATCTGCCACGGTATTATTTGTTCTCTGACTATGCCTCTGTTTCTCTTTTTTTGCCCTCCTTGGGTGCTTTTAGGATTCCTCTGTATTTACTGACAGTGGTTTGGCGTGCAGGACACTGTGGAGCCATCTTCGTGGTCCCTCGGCCGGCGGCATGACTGACTGGACGCCAAGGTGAGGAGCAGAAGCGGAGCTGCCCCCGGGGCCCGGCCCCCCGCATGCAAGGAGCGCCACCGCCCTGTGCGGCCACGGGCTGCGGACCACCGAGTGCCAGTCAGCGAACGCTGGGGGAGGACAGCCCACGCCACTGCCCTCCTCCCCTCTGGCAACCTGTCCTTCTATTGGGGGCGCTCCCTTAGCTGCTCAGCACAGGGTCTCTGTTACCGGCACTCCGAGGACGTCTGGCTTCTCTGCTGGCCCTGAAGCTCACGGTCCCTGGCGGACAGCTTGTTTCAGAGCGTGAAGGATGGCCTCTGCGGCCCCCGAGGCCAGCTCCACGCTGCTCCAGTGGCGTCCCCGCGCACGGGGCAGCGTTTCCCTGCAGCTCCTTTCAAGACTGTCTCTCAATTCATATTAATCAGGATGCGCCGCGTGTGAATTTCGCCGGCCGTACCTGGCGTGCGGTTCGCCCAGCTTCTTCAATCTGTATGTTCATGCCCTTCACCGCATCCGAGGAATTTTCAGGCATTGTTTCTTCAGATATTTTTCCAGCTCCAGTCTTTCTCTTGCCTCCAGGGCTCCGATTAATGCATGTTTATCTCCGGGGCCCCAATCCCAGCGGCTCCACTCCCGTTTGTCAGCTGTCAGCCTGTTTCCTCCATCCTCCTAACTGATGCCATCTATCCATCTGCCTCGGAGGTCACGACTCTGTCCCCGGCCCACTGCTGAGTCTGCCCTGTGAAGTCTGCATTTCTGGTGGCTGGATTTTCCAGGTATACAAAAATTTCTGTTGGGCTCTTCTTCTTTTCTTTTTTAAACTAATTTCTCCTTTCTCGAGGTTTACCATTTTTTCATTTGCTTGAAGATTGATAACTGTTCGCCGACGCGTTTTTACGACTGCTGCTCCACGATCCTTGTCAGATAATTCTACCGCCCACGCCACTGCCCTGCAGCCTGTCTTCTCTCGTTCACGTTACGACAGCCTGGCTCTGGGCAGGATCGGAGATGTTTTACCATATCCTGCAACCGAGTTCATCTGTGTTTGGCAGGTAGCCCCGTGTAGACGCAGTGCGAGTCCAGGAAGCAGGTGCAAGTCCCGCTACCCATGGGCGCTGCTCACGCAATGCTGGCAGAGGTGGACCCTGCACACAGTGGGGTCCCACGGACACGAGGGACGGGAAAACAGGGCCACCCTGCTGCTACAGGTCAGAGTGCAGGCTTCCTGCTGAGCCTTCTGAGCCTGGGGCGGTGGGAGGCGGGGAGCAGGCCCTGCGGTCTTGCTACAGCTCTCGGATGCAGGGAAATCTGGGTGGCGGCGGCTCCTGCCCAGGGGGCCACAGAAGGCCAGCTCCCCTCGCCCTGCGGACACAGCCGGCACTCTGCCTGCTCTGGGGGTGCAGAAGGTGGGTCACCACTGGCCCGGCTGACACGGGCTGTGGGGCCCGAGTGCCCCTGCTGGTTGTCGTGGGGTGGGGGTTGTCGGAAAGGCTCTCCCTCGAGCCTCCCAGGTGTGTGCCTGCAGCTGGTCCGGGTCAGAGCCTCTGCAGCTCCTGGTCCAGGGGTTCGGGGAGCTCACCACCACGCTGCTCAAGTCCCAGGGCCCCATGGGGGCCGCCTTCGCTCCCCTTCCAGGTCTTGCCCGCCTGTGTGTCATGCAGGGTTTGGAGTCACAAGGGGAGGGCATGGCAGAACGGGATGACTGACGAGAAGGGGGCATGGAGATCTTTGGAAAAGCCAGCATCTCTGTGTTTCCCGTCACCCTTTTCTCTCCCTGTCTTAGAAGAACATCAGAGATTTATTTTCTTGAGAGAGAAAATAGTGGGTCTCTGGGCCAAGGAACACCAGATAAAGTGCAAAGTCACCGCTGTGACCGGGGGCCTTCAGGAAGGTTTCCATAGTGATGCTGAGCTTCCCCGTCCTGTCCCCTCAGTTCCCAGGTGACGGCAGCACCTACGCCTCGCAGACAGGATCTTCCCCAAAGACACGACCAGTCCCGAGGCCATGTGAGGTGGCCCAGCAGAGCCCTCCGGGCCCCACCTGCACCGTGAGCAGATGGCCGGGCCCACCACACTCTTGAGAGAGAGCAAGGTCTGGTTTATACCCGCCACGCTGACCTGACCACGGAAGCAGCCAAGAGAACAGGCCGCCCGGAGAGAAGAGAGCTGCAGAGCGGACACAGTGTGCTCGTGAAGCCTCAACAAGGCGTCTGAAGTATAAAAGGATATGCAAGGAACCAAACAACAAGAAATTTTAGGAAACATCACTGTAGAAATACAATAAGAACAGGCTGATAAATCTGAGAATATGTTACAGAAAGTAGAATAAAAAGATGGAAAATAAGACCAAAAATCTTTTTAAAACAGAGCACGAATTCAGGAAGTTCAACACCCAAATGATACTAGTCTCAGAAAGAAGAACTAGAGAAACCGAAGAGAAGAAATAATCCAGGAAGAACCCAAGAGAATCCCCAAGGACTGAAGGGCAGGGTCTCCAGAGGCCGCTGAGCGCCCCGCACAGCACAGGAGCACAGGCCCGAGCGGGTCCCTGCAGCAGGTGGAGACAGGCGTCAAGGACAAGACGCTTAGGCCCCGAGAGAGACGCACAGAGGCACACACCTCCACTGCCGCATCTCTCTGCAGCCTGGCACCCGGCCCTCGGGAGAGGCCACCAAGCTCCAGCCTGCGGAGCAGGGGGTTGGCAGAGGGGCCCGGGCTTGGTGGTCAGGCCATTGCTCACAGGGGTGCCTGTGGCCCAGGAGGAGTCCTGCTGACCAGAGGCTTCCCCGTCCGACCTCCCAACGGAGCTGCCAGTCGGCGGGGAGTGTGAGGCCGCAGAGGCTCCTGCAGGCTGGCCCCGGCCTCCCCGGCCTACCCTGAGACACCGGTGCTGGCCCAGGAGCTCATGGCCTGTGAGCACCAGGGCTGGAGAACTGCCTCACCCGGCAGCACCACCTTTCCACCAGGACCACTCGCTGAGGCCCACGGCCCCAGGTCTGAAAGGAGGAGGCATCAGCAGGTCTGATACGCAGGGAGGCTAGCTTTGCCCTCAAGGCCTGGGCTGTGGGTGGGGCCGGGCGGCCATGGCCCTGTCCAGCAGTGCCCTCATCTCTGAGATCGCCCAAACCGTTCTGGGAGCTCAGGGGGCAGGGCCTATGTCTTCCTGATCGTAGACTCGTGGGTGCACAGAAGACGGGGTGTTCAACAAGGACTTGAGCAATACAAGATTTTTTAAAAAACGAGTAAGAGTCTAGCACCTGGCCTTCTGGAAAGGGTGTGGGTGGGACCAGGGGGCACGGTGCCTGCCGTCCCCGAAGCAGGGGTCCTGGGCTGGTGGAGAGGGCCTGGGACCGGGCCGAGAGCAGGGGGAGGGGCCGGCAGGTGTGGCAGAGCCACACGCGACTCCGGGGGACTGAAGTCCACCTGGCCACTGAATGCACAGACCACATTCAGGACCTGGCTGCCACGTGACAGCAAAAAAGAGTACCAGGATTTTTTCCGGCAGAAAGGTCCGCAGCATCCACGTCCCTCTCTGCGCAGGTTCCCCTGGTTTGCTGGTTAAAGAGCAACGTCCCGTGTGCGCACAGTTAACACGTCGCCTACACCTAACATCCTCGACCCCATGCACTTCACAGGTAACACACCCATCTGCCCGTGTCTGTCCCCGTCGCCGAGGACCACGGGCTCCCCGGTCACCAACAGCAGGCCACGAGCGGCCCACTCGTGGGGAGAACAAGGGATTAGGAAGGGGGCTGGGGGGCCTCTAGGGTCCTGTTGGGGGCCAGGGTGCCTCTCATGGGGGTGCGGGTGGCTGCTACCCGCCGGGCCCTCCCCACCCGCCCCTCCCAGCTGAAGGGCCACCCTTGAGTGGCCCCGTGCAGCTTCCCAGGAAAGCAAAGCATGGCGTGTGACACGGGAAACTGGGGCATGGCACCACTTGGGAACGTTTACCACGAAGGGGACGCCGGGAGGAGCAAAGGCATGGGGTACGTGGGGTGAACGGGACGGTGAACCGGGGGGTGAGCCGCGGGGTGAACCATGGGGTGAATCGGGGGGTGAACCAGGGGATGAGCAGCAGGGTGAACCGGGGGGTGAACCGTGGGGTGAACAGCGGGGTGAACCGTGGGGTGAATGGGGCAGTGAACCTGGGGTGAACTGTGGGATGAACAGCGGGGTGAACCGTGGGGTGAATCGGGGGGTGAACCAGGGGATGAGCAGCAGGGTGAACCGGGAGGTGAACCGTGGGGTGAATGGGGCGGTGAACCTGGGGTGAACTGTGGGATGAACAGCGGGGTGAACCGTGGGGTGAATCGGGGGGTGAACCAGGGGATGAGCAGCAGGGTGAACCGGGAGGTGAACCGTGGGGTGAATGGGGCGGTGAACCTGGGATGAACTGTGGGGTGAACAGCGGGGTGAACCGGGGGGTGAACAGCGGGGTGAACCGTGGGGTGAATCGGGGGATGAACCAGGGGATGAACAGCAGGGTGAACCAGGGGGTGAACCGTGGGGTGAACAGCAGGGTGAACCGTGGGGTGAACAGGGGGGTGAACCTAGGATGAACTGTGGGGTGAACAGGGGGGTGAACCGGGGGGTGAACAGCGGGGTGAACCGTGGGGTGAATGG